>NW_025537887.1:0-26057 GCF_020615455.1 Coregonus clupeaformis | reverse complement strand
TTACTGAGTTGGACTGCAGAGTTACTGTCCTGTTGCTGTGCTGAGTTGGACTGCAGAGTTACTGTCCTGTTACTCCGAGTTGGACTGCAGAGACTGTCCTGTTACTGAGTTGGACTGCAGAGTTACTGTCCTGTTACTGAGTTGGACTGCAGAGTTACTGTCCTGTTGCTGAGTTGGACTGCAGAGTTACTGTCCTGTTGCTTAGTACTCTGTTACTGAGTTGGACTGCAGAGTTACTGTCCTGTTACTGAGTTGGACTGCAGAGTTACTGTCCTGTTGCTTAGTTACTGTCTGTTGCTGAGTTGGACTGCAGAGTTACTGTCCTGTTACTGAGTTGGACTGCAGAGTTACTGTCCTGTTGCTGAGTTGGACTGCAGAGTTACTGTCCTGTTGCTTAGTTACTGTCCTGTTGCTGAGTTGGACTGCAGAGTTACTGTCCAGTTGCTGAGTTACTGTCCTGTTGCTTAGTTACTGTCATGTTGCTGAGTTGGACTGCAGAGTTACTGTCCTGTTACTGAGTTGGACTGCAGAGTTACTGTCCTGTTGCTGAGTTGGACTGCAGAGTTACTGTCCTGTTGCTAGTTACTGTCATGTTGCTGAGTTGGACTGCAGAGTTACTGTCCTGTTGCTGAGTTGGACTGCAGAGTTACTGTCCTGTTGCTGAGTTGGACTGCAGAGTTACTGTCCTGTTGCTGAGTTGGACTGCAGAGTTACTGTCCTGTTGCTTAGTTACTGTCATGTTACTGAGTTGGACTGCAGAGTTACTGTCCTGTTGTGAGTTGACTGCAGAGTTACTGTCCTGTTGCTGAGTTGGACTGCAGAGTTACTGTCCTGTTGCTTGCAGAGTTACTGTCATGTTGCTGAGTTGGACTGCAGAGTTACTGTCCTGTTGCTGAGTTGGACTGCAGAGTTACTGTCCTGTTGCTGAGTTACTGTCCTGTTGCTAGAGTTACTGTCCTGTTGCTGAGTTGGACTGCAGAGTTACTGTCCTGTTGCTGAGTTGGACTGCAGAGTTACTGTCCTGTTGCTTCTGCAAGTTACTGTCCTGTTGCTTGTTCTTTTTTCCGAGTTGGACTGCAGAGTTACTGTCCTGTTGCTGAGTTGGACTGCAGAGTTACTGTCCTGTTGCTGAGTTGGATTGCAGAGTTGCTGTCCTGTTGCTGAGTTGGACTGCAGAGTTACTGTCATGTTGCTGAGTTACTGTCATGTTACTGAGTTGAACTGCAGAGTTACTGTCCTGTTGCTTAGTTACTGTCATGTTGCTGAGTTGGACTGCAGAGTTACTGTCCTGTTGCTGAGTTGGACTGCAGAGTTACTGTCCTGTTGCTTAGTTACTGTCCTGTTGTTGAGTTGGACTGCAGAGTTACTGTCCTGTTGCTTAGTTACTGTCATGTTACTGAGTTGGACTGCAGAGTTACTGTCATGTTACTGAGTTGGACTGCAGAGTTACTGTCCTGTTGCTGAGTTGACTGCAGAGTTACTGTCCTGTTGCTGAGTTGGACTGCAGAGTTACTGTCCTGTTGCTGAGTTGGACTGCAGAGTTACTGTCCTGTTGCTGAGTTGGACTGCAGAGTTACTGTCCTGTTGCTTAGTTACTGTCATGTTGCTGAGTTGGACTGCAGAGTTACTGTCCTGTTGCTGAGTTGGACTGCAGAGTTACTGTCATGTTCTGAGTTACTGCCTGTTGCTTAGTTACTGTCATGTTACTGAGTTGGACTGCAGAGTTACTGTCCTGTTGCTGAGTTACTGTCCTGTTACTGAGTTGGACTGCAGAGTTACTGTCATGTTACTGAGTTGGACTGCAGAGTTACTGTCATGTTACTGAGTTGGACTGCAGAGTTACTGTCCTGTTGCTGAGTTGGACTGCAGAGTTACTGTCCTGTTGCTTAGTTACTGTCCTGTTGCTGAGTTGGACTGCAGAGTTACTGTCCTGTTGCTGAGTTGGACTGCAGAGTTACTGTCCTGTTGCTGAGTTGGACTGCAGAGTTACTGTCCTGTTGCTGAGTTGGACTGCAGAGTTACTGTCCTGTTGCTGAGTTGGACTGCAGAGTTACTGTCCTGTTGCTGAGTTGGACTGCAGAGTTACTGTCCTGTTGCTGAGTTGGACTGCAGAGTTACTGTCCTGTTGCTGAGTTACTGTCATGTTAGCTGAGTTGGACTGCAGAGTTACTGTCCTGTTGCTGAGTTGGACTGCAGAGTTACTGTCCTGTTGCTGAGTTGGAAACTGTCATGTTACTGAGTTGGACTGCAGAGTTACTGTCCTGTTGCTGAGTTGGACTGCAGAGTTACTGTCCTGTTGCTGAGTTGGACTGCAGAGTTACTGTCCTGTTGCTGAGTTGGACTGCAGAGTTACTGTCCTGTTACTGAGTTGGACTGCAGAGTTACTGTCCTGTTGCTGAGTTGGACTGCAGAGTTACTGTCCTGTTGCTTAGTTACTGTCCTGTTGCTGAGTTGGACTGCAGAGTTACTGTCCTGTTGCTGAGTTGGACTGCAGAGTTACTGTCCTGTTGCTTAGTTATGTGCTGAGTTGGACTGCAGAGTTACTGTCCTGTTGCTGAGTTGGACTGCAGAGTTACTGTCCTGTTACTGAGTTGGACTGCAGAGTTACTGTCCTGTTGCTGAGTTGGACTGCAGAGTTACTGTCCTGTTGCTGAGTTGGACTGCAGAGTTACTGTCCTGTTGCTTAGTTACTGTCCTGTTACTGAGTTGGACTGCAGAGTTACTGTCCTGTTGCTGAGTTGGACTGCAGAGTTACTGTCCTGTTGCTTAGTTACTGTCCTGTTGCTGAGTTGGACTGCAGAGTTACTGTCCTGTTACTGAGTTGGACTGCAGAGTTACTGTCCTGTTGCTGAGTTGGACTGCAGAGTTACTGTCCTGTTGCTTAGTTACTGTCCTGTTGCTGAGTTGGACTGCAGAGTTACTGTCCAGTTGCTGAGTTACTGTCCTGTTGCTTAGTTACTGTCATGTTGCTGAGTTGGACTGCAGAGTTACTGTCCTGTTACTGAGTTGGACTGCAGAGTTACTGTCCTGTTGCTGAGTTGGACTGCAGAGTTACTGTCCTGTTGCTTATGTTTGTCCTGTTGCTGAGTTGGACTGCAGAGTTACTGTCCTGTTGCTGAGTTGGACTGCAGAGTTACTGTCCTGTTGCTGAGTTGGACTGCAGAGTTACTGTCCTGTTGCTGAGTTGGACTGCAGAGTTACTGTCCTGTTGCTTAGTTACTGTCCTGTTGCTGAGTTGGACTGCAGAGTTACTGTCCTGTTGCTGAGTTGGACTGCAGAGTTACTGTCCTGTTGCTAGTTACTGTCATGTTGCTGAGTTGGACTGCAGAGTTACTGTCCTGTTGCTGAGTTGGACTGCAGAGTTACTGTCTTGTGAGTTCTGTCCTGTTGCTTAGTTACTGTCATGTTGCTGAGTTGGACTGCAGAGTTACTGTCCTGTTGCTGAGTTGGACTGCAGAGTTACTGTCCTGTTGCTGAGTTGGACTGCAGAGTTACTGTCCTGTTGCTGAGTTGGACTGCAGAGTTACTGTCCTGTTGCTGAGTTGGACTGCAGAGTTACTGTCCTGTTGCTGAGTTGGACTGCAGAGTTACTGTCCTGTTGCTGAGTTGGACTGCAGAGTTACTGTCCTGTTGCTGAGTTGGACTGCAGAGTTACTGTCCTGTTGCTGAGTTTACTGAGTTGGACTGCAGAGTTACTGTCCTGTTGCTATAGTTACTGTCATGTTGCTGAGTTGGACTGCAGAGTTACTGTCCTGTTACTGAGTTGGACTGCAGAGTTACTGTCCTGTTACTGAGTTGGACTGCAGAGTTACTGTCCTGTTACTGAGTTGGACTGCAGAGTTACTGTCCTGTTGCTTAGTTACTGTCTGTTGCTGAGTTGGACTGCAGAGTTACTGTCCTGTTGCTGAGTTGACTGCAGAGTTACTGTCCTGTTGCTTAGTTACTGTCCTGTTGCTGAGTTGGACTGCAGAGTTACTGTCCTGTTGCTTAGTTACTGTCATGTTACTGAGTTGGACTGCGAGTTACTGTCCTGTTACTGAGTTGGACTGCAGAGTTACTGTCCTGTTGCTGAGGTTGGACTGCAGAGTTACTGTCCTGTTGCTGAGTTGGACTGCAGAGTTACTGTCCTGTTGCTGAGTTGGACTGCAGAGTTACTGTCCTGTTGCTGAGTTGGACTGCAGAGTTACTGTCCTGTTGCTCGTTTAGTTACTGTCATGTTGCTGAGTTGGACTGCAGAGTTACTGTCCTGTTGCTGAGTTGGACTGCAGAGTTACTGTCCTGTTGCTTAGTTACTGTCCTGTTGCTGAGTTGGACTGCAGAGTTACTGTCCTGTTGCTGAGTTGGACTGCAGAGTTACTGTCCTGTTGCTTAGTTACTGTCCTGTTACTGAGTTGGACTGCAGAGTTACTGTCCTGTTGCTTAGTTACTGTCATGTTGCTGAGTTGGACTGCAGAGTTACTGTCCTGTTGCTGAGTTGGACTGCAGAGTTACTGTCCTGTTACTGAGTTGGACTGCAGAGTTACTGTCCTGTTGCTGAGTTGGACTGCAGAGTTACTGTCCTGTTGCTTAGTTACTGTCATGTTGCTGAGTTGGACTGCAGAGTTACTGTCCTGTTGCTGAGTTGGACTGCAGAGTTACTGTCCTGTTGCTTACTGTCCTGTTGCTGAGTTGGACTGCAGAGTTACTGTCCTGTTGCTTAGTTACTGTCATGTTGCTGAGTTGGACTGCAGAGTTACTGTCCTGTTACTGAGTTGGACTGCAGAGTTACTGTCCTGTTGCTGAGTTGGACTGCAGAGTTACTGTCCTGTTGCTGAGTTGGACTGCAGAGTTACTGTCCTGTTGCTGAGTTGGACTGCAGAGTTACTGTCCTGTTGCTGAGTTGGACTGCAGAGTTACTGTCCTGTTGCTTAGTTACTGTCCTGTTGCTGAGTTGGACTGCAGAGTTACTGTCCTGTTGCTGAGTTGGACTGCAGAGTTACTGTCCTGTTGCTGAGTTGGACTAAGTTACTGTCCTGTTGCTGAGTTGGACTGCAGAGTTACTGTCCTGTTGTCTGAGTTGGACTGCAGAGTTACTGTCCTGTTGCTGAGTTACTGTCCTGCAGTTACACTGTCCTGTTGCTGAGTTGGACTGCAGAGTTACTGTCCTGTTGCTGAGTTGGACTGCAGAGTTACTGTCCTGTTGCTGAGTTGGACTGCAGAGTTACTGTCCTGTTGCTGAGTTGGACTGCAGAGTTACTGTCCTGTTGCTGAGTTGGACTGCAGAGTTACTGTCCTGTTGCTGAGTTGGACGCAGAGTTACTGTCCTGTTGCTGGAGTTGGACTGCAGAGTTACTGTCCTGTTGCTGAGTTGGACTGCAGAGTTACTGTCCTGTTGCTGAGTTACTGTCATGTTACTGAGTTGGACTGCAGAGTTACTGTCCTGTTGCTTAGTTACTGTCTGTTGCTGAGTTGGACTGCAGAGTTACTGTCCTGTTACTGAGTTGGACTGCAGAGTTACTGTCCTGTTACTGAGTTGGACTGCAGAGTTACTGTCCTGTTGCTGAGTTGGACTGCAGAGTTACTGTCCTGTTGCTTTAGTTACTGTCATGTTGCTGAGTTGGACTGCAGAGTTACTGTCCTGTTGCTGAGTTGGACTGCAGAGTTACTGTCCTGTTGCTTAGTTACTGTTGTTACTGAGTTGGACTGCAGAGTTACTGTCCTGTTGCTTAGTTACTGTTACTGAGTTGGACTGCAGAGTTACTGTCCTGTTGCTGAGTTGGACTGCAGAGTTACTGTCCTGTTGCTGAGTTGGACTGCAGAGTTACTGTCCTGTTGCTGAGTTGGACTGCAGAGTTACTGTCCTGTTGCTGAGTTGGACTGCAGAGTTACTGTCCTGTTGCTGAGTTGGACTGCAGAGTTACTGTCCTGTTGCTGAGTTGGACTGCAGAGTTACTGTCCTGTTGCTGAGTTGGACTGCAGAGTTACTGTCCTGTTGCTGAGTTGGACTGCAGAGTTACTGTCCTGTTGCTGAGTTGGACTGCAGAGTTACTGTCCTGTTGCTGAGTTGAGGAGACTGTCCTGTTACTGAGTTGGACTGCAGAGTTACTGTCCTGTTGCTTAGTTACTGTCATGTTGCTGAGTTGGACTGCAGAGTTACTGTCCTGTTGCTGAGTTGGACTGCAGAGTTACTGTCCTGTTGCTAGTTACTGTCCTGTTTGAGTTGGACTGCAGAGTTACTGTCCTGTTGCTACTGAGTTGGACTGCAGAGTTACTGTCATGTTGCTGAGTTGGACTGCAGAGTTACTGTCCTGTTGCTGAGTTGGACTGCAGAGTTACTGTCCTGTTGCTGAGTTGGACTGCAGAGTTACTGTCCTGTTGCTGAGTTGGACTGCAGAGTTACTGTCCTGTTGCTGAGTTGGACTGCAGAGTTACTGTCCTGTTGCTTAGTTACTGTCATGTTGCTGAGTTGGACTGCAGAGTTACTGTCCTGTTGCTGAGTTGGACTGCAGAGTTACTGTCTGTTGCTGAGTTACTGTCCGTTGCTTTGTTACTGAGTTGGACTGCAGAGTTACTGTCCTGTTGCTGAGTTACTGTCCTGTTACTGAGTTGGACTGCAGAGTTACTGTCCTGTTACTGAGTTGGACTGCAGAGTTACTGTCATGTTGCTGAGTTGGACTGCAGAGTTACTGTCCTGTTGCTGAGTTGGACTGCAGAGTTACTGTCCTGTTGCTTAGTTACTGTCCTGTTACTGAGTTGGACTGCAGAGTTACTGTCCTGTTGCTGAGTTGGACTGCAGAGTTACTGTCCTGTTGCTGAGTTGGACTGCAGAGTTACTGTCCTGTTGCTGAGTTGGACTGCAGAGTTACTGTCCTGTTGCTGAGTTGGACTGCAGAGTTACTGTCCTGTTGCTAATTACTGTCATGTTTGAGTTGGACTGCAGAGTTACTGTCCTGTTGCTGAGTTGGACTGCAGAGTTACTGTCCTGTTGCTGAGTTACTGTCATGTTACTGAGTTGGACTGCAGAGTTACTGTCCTGTTGCTTAGTTGGACTGCAGAGTTACTGTCCTGTTGCTGAGTTACTGTCATGTTACTGAGTTGGACTGCAGAGTTACTGTCCTGTTGCTGAGTTGGACTGCAGAGTTACTGTCCTGTTGCTGAGTTGGACTGCAGAGTTACTGTCCTGTTGCTGAGTTGGACTGCAGAGTTACTGTCCTGTTGCTGAGTTGGACTGCAGAGTTACTGTCCCGTTGCTGAGTTGACTGCAGAGTTACTGTCCTGTTGCTTAGTTACTGTCCTGTTGCTGAGTTGGACTGCAGAGTTACTGTCCTGTTACTGAGTTGGACTGCAGAGTTACTGTCCTGTTGCTTAGTTACTGTCATGTTGCTGAGTTGGACTGCAGAGTTACTGTCCTGTTACTGAGTTGGACTGCAGAGTTACTGTCCTGTTACTGAGTTGGACTGCAGAGTTACTGTCCTGTTGCTGAGTTGGACTGCAGAGTTACTGTCCTGTTGCTGAGTTGGACTGCAGAGTTACTGTCCTGTTGCTTAGTTACTGTCCTGTTACTGAGTTGGACTGCAGAGTTACTGTCCTGTTGCTGAGTTGGACTGCAGAGTTACTGTCCTGTTGCTTAGTTACTGTCATGTTGCTGAGTTGGACTGCAGAGTTACTGTCCTGTTACTGAGTTGGACTGCAGAGTTACTGTCCTGTTGCTGAGTTGGACTGCAGAGTTACTGTCCTGTTGCTTGTTACTGTCCTGTTGCTGAGTTGGACTGCAGAGTTACTGTCCAGTTGCTGAGTTGACTGTCCTGTTAGTTACTGTCCTGTTGCTGAGTTGGACTGCAGAGTTACTGTCCTGTTGCTGAGTTGGACTGCAGAGTTACTGTCCTGTTGCTGAGTTGGACTGCAGAGTTACTGTCCTGTTGCTAGTTACTGTCATGTTGCTGAGTTGGACTGCAGAGTTACTGTCCTGTTGCTGAGTTGGACTGCAGAGTTACTGTCCTGTTGCTGAGTTGGACTGCAGAGTTACTGTCCTGTTGCTGAGTTGGACTGCAGAGTTACTGTCCTGTTGCTTAGTTACTGTCCTGTTGCTGAGTTGGACTGCAGAGTTACTGTCCTGTTGCTGAGTTGGACTGCAGAGTTACTGTCCTGTTGCTTACCCAGTTACTGTCATTTGCTGAGTTGGACTGCAGAGTTACTGTCCTGTTGCTGAGTTGGACTGCAGAGTTACTGTCCTGTTGCTGAGTTACTGTCCTGTTGCTTAGTTACTGTCATGTTGCTGAGTTGGACTGCAGAGTTACTGTCCTGTTGCTGAGTTGGACTGCAGAGTTACTGTCCTGTTGCTGAGTTGGACTGCAGAGTTACTGTCCTGTTGCTGATTCTGCAAGTTACTGTCCTGTTGCTGAGTTGGACTGCAGAGTTACTGTCCTGTTGCTGAGTTGGACTGCAGAGTTACTGTCCTGTTGCTGAGTTGGACTGCAGAGTTACTGTCCTGTTGCTGAGTTGGACTGCAGAGTTACTGTCATGTTGCTGAGTTACTGTCATGTTACTGAGTTGGACTGCAGAGTTACTGTCCTGTTGCTTAGTTACTGTCATGTTACTGAGTTGGACTGCAGAGTTACTGTCCTGTTACTGAGTTGGACTGCAGAGTTACTGTCCTGTTACTGAGTTGGACTGCAGAGTTACTGTCATGTTACTGAGTTGGACTGCAGAGTTACTGTCCTGTTGCTTAGTTACTGTCATGTTGCTGAGTTGGACTGCAGAGTTACTGTCCTGTTGCTGAGTTGGACTGCAGAGTTACTGTCCTGTTGCTTAGTTACTGTCCTGTTGCTGAGTTGGACTGCAGAGTTACTGTCCTGTTGTTAGTTACTGTCATGTTACTGAGTTGGACTGCAGAGTTACTGTCATGTTGCTGAGTTGGACTGCAGAGTTACTGTCCTGTTGCTGAGTTGGACTGCAGAGTTACTGTCCTGTTGCTGAGTTGGACTGCAGAGTTACTGTCCTGTTGCTGAGTTGGACTGCAGAGTTACTGTCCTGTTGCTGAGTTGGACTGCAGAGTTACTGTCCTGTTGCTTAGTTACTGTCATGTTGCTGAGTTGGACTGCAGAGTTACTGTCCTGTTGCTGAGTTGGACTGCAGAGTTACTGTCATGTTGCTGAGTTACTGTCCTGTTGCTTAGTTACTGTCATGTTACTGAGTTGGACTGCAGAGTTACTGTCCTGTTGCTGAGTTACTGTCCTGTTACTGAGTTGGACTGCAGAGTTACTGTCATGTTACTGAGTTGGACTGCAGAGTTACTGTCATGTTACTGAGTTGGACTGCAGAGTTACTGTCCTGTTGCTGAGTTGGACTGCAGAGTTACTGTCCTGTTGCTTAGTTACTGTCCTGTTACTGAGTTGGACTGCAGAGTTACTGTCCTGTTGCTGAGTTGGACTGCAGAGTTACTGTCCTGTTGCTGAGTTGGACTGCAGAGTTACTGTCCTGTTGCTGAGTTGGACTGCAGAGTTACTGTCCTGTTGCTGAGTTGGACTGCAGAGTTACTGTCCTGTTGCTGAGTTGGACTGCAGAGTTACTGTCCTGTTGCTGAGTTGGACTGCAGAGTTACTGTCCTGTTGCTGAGTTACTGTCATGTTACTGAGTTGGACTGCAGAGTTACTGTCCTGTTGCTGAGTTGGACTGCAGAGTTACTGTCCTGTTGCTGAGTTACTGCGAGTTGGACTGCAGAGTTACTGTCCTGTTGCTGAGTTGGACTGCAGAGTTACTGTCCTGTTGCTGAGTTGGACTGCAGAGTTACTGTCCTGTTACTGAGTTGGACTGCAGAGTTACTGTCCTGTTACTGAGTTGGACTGCAGAGTTACTGTCCTGTTGCTGAGTTGGACTGCAGAGTTACTGTCCTGTTGCTTAGTTACTGTCCTGTTACTGAGTTGGACTGCAGAGTTACTGTCCTGTTACTGAGTTGGACTGCAGAGTTACTGTCCTGTTGCTTAGTTACTGTCATGTTGCTGAGTTGGACTGCAGAGTTACTGTCCTGTTACTGAGTTGGACTGCAGAGTTACTGTCCTGTTGCTGAGTTGGACTGCAGAGTTACTGTCCTGTTACTGAGTTGGACTGCAGAGTTACTGTCCTGTTGCTGAGTTGGACTGCAGAGTTACTGTCCTGTTGCTTAGTTACTGTCCTGTTACTGAGTTGACTGCAGAGTTACTGTCCTGTTACTGAGTTGGACTGCAGAGTTACTGTCCTGTTGCTGAGTTGGACTGCAGAGTTACTGTCCTGTTGCTGAGTTGGACTGCAGAGTTACTGTCCTGTTGCTGAGTTGGACTGCAGAGTTACTGTCCTGTTGCTGAGTTGGACTGCAGAGTTACTGTCCTGTTGCTTAGTACTGTCATGTTGCTGAGTTGGACTGCAGAGTTACTGTCCTGTTGCTGAGTTGGACTGCAGAGTTCTGTCATGTTGCTGAGTTACTGTCCTGTTGCTTAGTTACTGTCATGTTGCTGAGTTGGACTGCAGAGTTACTGTCCTGTTGCTGAGTTACTGTCCTGTTACTGAGTTGGACTGCAGAGTTACTGTCCTGTTACTGAGTTGGACTGCAGAGTTACTGTCATGTTACTGAGTTGGACTGCAGAGTTACTGTCCTGTTGCTGAGTTGGACTGCAGAGTTACTGTCCTGTTGCTTAGTTACTGTCCTGTTACTGAGTTGGACTGCAGAGTTACTGTCCTGTTGCTGAGTTGGACTGCAGAGTTACTGTCCTGTTGCTGAGTTGGACTGCAGAGTTACTGTCCTGTTGCTGAGTTGGACTGCAGAGTTACTGTCCTGTTGCTGAGTTGGACTGCAGAGTTACTGTCCTGTTGCTGAGTTGGACTGCAGAGTTACTGTCCTGTTGCTGAGTTGGACTGCAGAGTTACTGTCCTGTTGCTGAGTTACTGTCTGTTACTGAGTTGGACTGCAGAGTTACTGTCCTGTTGCTGAGTTGGACTGCAGAGTTACTGTCCTGTTGCTGAGTTACTTTTACTGAGTTGGACTGCAGAGTTACTGTCCTGTTGCTGAGTTGGACTGCAGAGTTACTGTCCTGTTGCTGAGTTGGACTGCAGAGTTACTGTCCTGTTACTGAGTTGGACTGCAGAGTTACTGTCCTGTTACTGAGTTGGACTGCAGAGTTACTGTCCTGTTGCTGAGTTGGACTGCAGAGTTACTGTCCTGTTGCTTAGTTACTGTCCTGTTGCTGAGTTGGACTGCAGAGTTACTGTCCTGTTGCTGAGTTGGACTGCAGAGTTACTGTCCTGTTGCTTAGTTACTGTCATGTTGCTGAGTTGGACTGCAGAGTTACTGTCCTGTTACTGAGTTGGACTGCAGAGTTACTGTCCTGTTACTGAGTTGGACTGCAGAGTTACTGTCCTGTTACTGAGTTGGACTGCAGAGTTACTGTCCTGTTGCTGAGTTGGACTGCAGAGTTACTGTCCTGTTGCTTAGTTACTGTCCTGTTACTGAGTTGGACTGCAGAGTTACTGTCCTGTTGCTGAGTTGGACTGCAGAGTTACTGTCCTGTTGCTTAGTTACTGTCATGTTGCTGAGTTGGACTGCAGAGTTACTGTCCTGTTACTGAGTTGGACTGCAGAGTTACTGTCCTGTTGCTGAGTTGGACTGCAGAGTTACTGTCCTGTTGCTTAGTTACTGTCCTGTTGCTGAGTTGGACTGCAGAGTTACTTTCCAGTTGCTGAGTTACTGTCCTGTTGCTTAGTTACTGTCATGTTGCTGAGTTGGACTGCAGAGTTACTGTCCTGTTACTGAGTTGGACTGCAGAGTTACTGTCCTGTTGCTGAGTTGGACTGCAGAGTTACTGTCCTGTTGCTTAGTTACTGTCATGTTGCTGAGTTGGACTGCAGAGTTACTGTCCTGTTGCTGAGTTGGACTGCAGAGTTACTGTCCTGTTACTGAGTTGGACTGCAGAGTTACTGTCCTGTTGTCTGTTCTGAGTTGGACTGCAGAGTTACTGTCCTGTTGCTTAGTTACTGTCATGTTGCTGAGTTGGACTGCAGAGTTACTGTCCTGTTGCTGAGTTGGACTGCAGAGTTACTGTCCTGTTGCTGAGTTGGACTGCAGAGTTACTGTCCTGTTGCTTAGTTACTGTCATGTTGCTGAGTTGGACTGCAGAGTTACTGTCCTGTTGCTGAGTTGGACTGCAGAGTTACTGTCCTGTTGCTGAGTTACTGTCCTGTTGCTTAGTTACTGTCCTGTTACTGAGTTGGACTGCAGAGTTACTGTCCTGTTGCTGAGTTGGACTGCAGAGTTACTGTCCTGTTGCTGAGTTGGACTGCAGAGTTACTGTCCTGTTGCTGAGTTGGACTGCAGAGTTACTGTCCTGTTGCTGAGTTGGACTGCAGAGTTACTGTCCTGTTGCTGAGTTGGACTGCAGAGTTACTGTCCTGTTGCTGAGTTGGACTGCAGAGTTACTGTCCTGTTGCTGAGTTGGACTGCAGAGTTACTGTCCTGTTGCTGAGTTACTGTCCTATGTTACTGAGTTGGACTGCAGAGTTACTGTCCTGTTGCTGAGTTACTGTCCTGTTACTGAGTTGGACTGCAGAGTTACTGTCATGTTGCTGAGTTGGACTGCAGAGTTACTGTCATGTTACTGAGTTGGACTGCAGAGTTACTGTCCTGTTGCTGATTTGAGTTACTGTCCTGTTGCTTAGTTACTGTCCTGTTACTGAGTTGGACTGCAGAGTTACTGTCCTGTTGCTGAGTTGGACTGCAGAGTTACTGTCCTGTTGCTGAGTTGGACTGCAGAGTTACTGTCCTGTTGCTGAGTTGGACTGCAGAGTTACTGTCCTGTTGCTGAGTTGGACTGCAGAGTTACTGTCCTGTTGCTGAGTTGGACTGCAGAGTTACTGTCCTGTTGCTGAGTTGGACTGCAGAGTTACTGTCATGTTGCTGAGTTACTGTCATGTTACTGAGTTGGACTGCAGAGTTACTGTCCTGTTGCTTAGTTACTGTCATGTTACTGAGTTGGACTGCAGAGTTACTGTCATGTTACTGAGTTGGACTGCAGAGTTACTGTCCTGTTACTGAGTTGGACTGCAGAGTTACTGTCATGTTACTGAGTTGGACTGCAGAGTTACTGTCCTGTTGCTTAGTTACTGTCATGTTGCTGAGTTGGACTGCAGAGTTACTGTCCTGTTGCTGAGTTGGACTGCAGAGTTACTGTCCTGTTGTTAGTTACTGTCCTGTTGCTGAGTTGGACTGCAGAGTTACTGTCCTGTTGCTTAGTTACTGTCATGTTACTGAGTTGGACTGCAGAGTTACTGTCATGTTACTGAGTTGGACTGCAGAGTTACTGTCCTGTTGCTGAGTTGGACTGCAGAGTTACTGTCCTGTTGCTGAGTTGGACTGCAGAGTTACTGTCCTGTTGCTGAGTTGGACTGCAGAGTTACTGTCCTGTTGCTGAGTTGGACTGCAGAGTTACTGTCCTGTTGCTTAGTTACTGTCATGTTGCTGAGTTGGACTGCAGAGTTACTGTCCTGTTGCTGAGTTGGACTGCAGAGTTACTGTCATGTTGCTGAGTTACTGTCCTGTTGCTTAGTTACTGTCATGTTACTGAGTTGGACTGCAGAGTTACTGTCCTGTTGCTGAGTTACTGTCCTGTTACTGAGTTGGACTGCAGAGTTACTGTCATGTTGCTGAGTTGGACTGCAGAGTTACTGTCATGTTACTGAGTTGGACTGCAGAGTTACTGTCCTGTTGCTGAGTTGGACTGCAGAGTTACTGTCCTGTTGCTTAGTTACTGTCCTGTTACTGAGTTGGACTGCAGAGTTACTGTCCTGTTGCTGAGTTGGACTGCAGAGTTACTGTCCTGTTGCTGAGTTGGACTGCAGAGTTACTGTCCTGTTGCTGAGTTGGACTGCAGAGTTACTGTCCTGTTGCTGAGTTGGACTGCAGAGTTACTGTCCTGTTGCTGAGTTGGACTGCAGAGTTACTGTCCTGTTGCTGAGTTGGACTGCAGAGTTACTGTCCTGTTGCTGAGTTACTGTCATGTTACTGAGTTGGACTGCAGAGTTACTGTCCTGTTGCTTAGTTGGACTGCAGAGTTACTGTCCTGTTGCTGAGTTACTGTCATGTTACTGAGTTGGACTGCAGAGTTACTGTCCTGTTGCTGAGTTGGACTGCAGAGTTACTGTCCTGTTGGTGAGTTGGACTGCAGAGTTACTGTCCTGTTACTGAGTTGGACTGCAGAGTTACTGTCCTGTTACTGAGTTGGACTGCAGAGTTACTGTCCTGTTGCTGAGTTGGACTGCAGAGTTACTGTCCTGTTGCTTAGTTACTGTCCTGTTACTGAGTTGGACTGCAGAGTTACTGTCCTGTTACTGAGTTGGACTGCAGAGTTACTGTCCTGTTGCTTAGTTACTGTCATGTTGCTGAGTTGGACTGCAGAGTTACTGTCCTGTTACTGAGTTGGACTGCAGAGTTACTGTCCTGTTACTGAGTTGGACTGCAGAGTTACTGTCCTGTTACTGAGTTGGACTGCAGAGTTACTGTCCTGTTGCTGAGTTGGACTGCAGAGTTACTGTCCTGTTGCTTAGTTACTGTCCTGTTACTGAGTTGGACTGCAGAGTTACTGTCCTGTTACTGAGTTGGACTGCAGAGTTACTGTCCTGTTGCTTAGTTACTGTCATGTTGCTGAGTTGGACTGCAGAGTTACTGTCCTGTTACTGAGTTGGACTGCAGAGTTACTGTCCTGTTGCTGAGTTGGACTGCAGAGTTACTGTCCTGTTGCTTAGTTACTGTCCTGTTGCTGAGTTGGACTGCAGAGTTACTGTCCAGTTGCTGAGTTACTGTCCTGTTGCTTAGTTACTGTCATGTTGCTGAGTTGGACTGCAGAGTTACTGTCCTGTTACTGAGTTGGACTGCAGAGTTACTGTCCTGTTGCTGAGTTGGACTGCAGAGTTACTGTCCTGTTGCTTAGTTACTGTCATGTTGTTCTGAGTTGGACTGCAGAGTTACTGTCCTGTTGCTGAGTTGGACTGCAGAGTTACTGTCCTGTTGCTGAGTTGGACTGCAGAGTTACTGTCCTGTTGCTTAGTTACTGTCATGTTGCTGAGTTGGACTGCAGAGTTACTGTCCTGTTGCTGAGTTGGACTGCAGAGTTACTGTCCTGTTGCTGAGTTGGACTGCAGAGTTACTGTCCTGTTGCTTAGTTACTGTCATGTTGCTGAGTTGGACTGCAGAGTTACTGTCCTGTTACTGAGTTGGACTGCAGAGTTACTGTCCTGTTGCTGCGTTGGACTGCAGAGTTACTGTCCTGTTGCTGAGTTGGACTGCAGAGTTACTGTCCTGTTGGTGAGTTGGACTGCAGAGTTACTGTCCTGTTGCTGAGTTGGACTGCAGAGTTACTGTCCTGTTGGTGAGTTGGACTGCAGAGTTACTGTCCTGTTGCTGAGTTGGACTGCAGAGTTACTGTCCTGTTGCTGAGTTGGACTGCAGAGTTACTGTCCTGTTGCTGAGTTGGACTGCAGAGTTACTGTCCTGTTGCTGAGTTGGACTGCAGAGTTACTGTCCTGTTGCTGAGTTGGACTGCAGAGTTACTGTCCTGTTGCTGAGTTGGACTGCAGAGTTACTGTCCTGTTGCTGAGTTGGACTGCAGAGTTACTGTCCTGTTGCTGAGTTGGACTGCAGAGTTACTGTCCTGTTACTGAGTTGGACTGCAGAGTTACTGTCCTGTTGCTGAGTTGGACTGCAGAGTTACTGTCCTGTTGCTGCGTTGGACTGCAGAGTTACTGTCCTGTTGCTGAGTTGGACTGCAGAGTTACTGTCCTGTTGCTGAGTTGGACTGCAGAGTTACTGTCCTGTTGCTGAGTTGGACTGCAGAGTTACTGTCCTGTTGCTTAGTTACTGTCCTGTTGCTGAGTTGGACTGCAGAGTTACTGTCCTGTTACTGAGTTGGACTGCAGAGTTACTGTCCTGTTGCTGAGTTGGACTGCAGAGTTACTGTCCTGTTGCTTAGTTACTGTCCTGTTGCTGAGTTGGACTGCAGAGATTACTGTCCAGTTGCTGAGTTACTGTCCTGTTGTAGTTACTGTCATGTTGCTGAGTTGGACTGCAGAGTTACTGTCCTGTTACTGAGTTGGACTGCAGAGTTACTGTCCTGTTGCTTAGTTACTGTCATGTTGCTGAGTTGGACTGCAGAGTTACTGTCCTGTTGCTGAGTTGGACTGCAGAGTTACTGTCCTGTAGCTGAGGTGGACTGCAGAGTTACTGTCCTGTTGCTGAGTTGGACTGCAGAGTTACTGTCCTGTTGCTGAGTTGGACTGCAGAGTTACTGTCCTGTTGCTTAGTTACTGTCATGTTGCTGAGTTGGACTGCAGAGTTACTGTCCTGTTGCTGAGTTGGACTGCAGAGTTACTGTCCTGTTGCTTAGTAACTGTCATGTTGCTGAGTTGGACTGCAGAGTTACTGTCCTGTTGCTGAGTTGGACTGCAGAGTTACTGTCCTGTTGCTGAGTTGGACTGCAGAGTTACTGTCCTGTTGCTGAGTTGGACTGCAGAGTTACTGTCCTGTTGCTTAGTTACTGTCATGTTGCTGAGTTGGACTGCAGAGTTACTGTCCTGTTGCTGAGTTGGACTGCAGAGTTACTGTCCTGTAGCTGAGTTGGACTGCAGAGTTACTGTCCTGTTGCTGAGGTGGACTGCAGAGTTACTGTCATGTTGCTGAGTTGGACTGCAGAGTTACTGTCCTGTTGCTGAGGTGGACTGCAGAGTTACTGTCCTGTTGCTGAGTTGACTGCAGAGTTACTGTCCTGTTACTGAGTTGGACTGCAGAGTTACTGTCCTGTTGCTGAGTTGGACTGCAGAGTTACTGTCATGTTGCTGAGTTGGACTGCAGAGTTACTGTCCTGTTACTGAGTTGGACTGCAGAGTTACTGTCCTGTTACTGAGTTGGACTGCAGAGTTACTAAAATGTTGGAAACGCTGCACCTATCAAGCAACATCCGTATCGTGTCAACGTCGCTAAGAGAAAGATAATGAGGGGTGAGGTCGGTTATTTGCTGGAGAATAACCTGGCTATGCCAAGTTCAAGTCCTTGGAGTTCTCCGTGCATTCTGGTTCCTAAACCTGATGGGACATCCAGATTATATACGGACTATCGGAAAGTCAATGCGGTCACAGTGCCCGAACCTGGTTCCGTTACCCAGACTGGATGACTGTATTGATACTGTTGGTGTTGCTATCTTATGTAACCAAATTAGATCTTCTAAAAAGGTTACTGGCAGGTGCCGTTAACCCCACGTGCCTCCGACATCTCTGCCTTTGTGACCCCAGATCACTTCTACAATATGCTGTCATGGCATTTGGGATGCGGGAACGCACCAGCCACTTTCCAACGCCTGGTTAACACAGTATTGGCTGGAGTTCGGTAATTGTAGTGCTGTACCTTGATGATCTGGTAATTTATTCAACTGAGTGGGCTGATCATGTTAACACTCTAAGGGTAGTGTGTGAACGTCTAGGCAACCTTCTCTAACCTGAACTTAGCAAAGTTGCGAGTTGCGGGGAAGGCCACTGTTCTACGTATCTTGGTAAACAGGTTGGCTATGGTCAGGTGCGCCTGTAGATGCCAAGGTCTCAGCTATAAACGCATTTCCCGCACCACCACCAGAAGAGAGCTACGCCCGTTTTTAGGGATGGTTGGCTACTACCGTAGTTTCTGTAAAAATTTCTCTGCGGTAGTTGCTCCATTAACGGATTTTCTCAGTCCGGCGAGAAAATTTGTATGGTCTGAAGATTGTTGTACTGCTTTCAACACTGCTAAAGCACTCTTGTGTAGTACTCCTGTTCTTGCTGCCCCAGATTTTGAGCGGCCGTTTAAACTGGAGGTAGATGCAAGTGCCAGAGGTGCTGGTGCTGTTCTACTGCAGCAAGACCAGGTGGAGTGGACCATCCTGTCTGTTATTTTTTCACGGAAATTTAGCAAATGTCAGACAAACTATTCCACCATTGAACAAGAAGCTCTAGCTTTGTTGTTAGCTCTGCAGTACTTTGAAGTTTATGTTGGTTCCAGTGCATTACCAGTGGGTAGTGTATATTGACCATAACCCCTTAGTTTTTCTCCACCGGATGTACAACCAGAACCAACGCCTTATGCTCGTTGGGCACTTGTCGTGCAAAATTATAATTTGGAGATCCGCCACAAAAAGGGGGTTAGATAATGTGATGGCAGATGCTTTGTCTCGTGTTTGATGATCTAGGTTTTTTTTTGTTATCCCGGCAGGATGATTATAGAAATTTGGGGTGTTGTGATAGTATCGTGTGTCGCAAAACCATTGTGGTTTGCTCTTTTAAGGGTGGGGAGTGTTACGTGATACAGGTATCCTGTGTTTTTGTGTGTTTCTACTCTTTCTGCCCTAATCACAGGTGTCCTGTATGTTCCTGATTGGTGGTCGTTGAGTGTCTGCTGATTGGACCAATCAGTGAACATTCCTGTGAATTGCACCACCTGTTACTTGTTTGTTCAATCACACATCCCATTTTATAAAAACCAGACTTGTGTTTGTTGCAAGAGAGAGACTTTTCCATATGTGAGTATGGACACGGTGGTGTCCTGTGTGTTGTGTACTCACTAAGTTGTTGGTTACCCTATTGGTAACTTTATTAGAATATATTTCTTTACCTGGAGTGTGGATACTGTTGTATCCTGTGTGGTGTGTACGTATATAATTGCCTGGGATTACCCTGTTTGTTAGCTTTGTGTGTTTCTGGGAAAAGGGGAGTTTAAGCTAGTTGCCCTTGGGCGTACATTACCCGTAGGGAAGAACTCTGTCCTATAAACACTAGTGAGACCTGAGCGGACCACCCACTGTATTTTTGTATGGTAGCAGTAGCCTAGCGGTTCTAGGCAGGCAAAGATCAGTTTAGGGGGTTTTACACTATTGTTTCATTTCTTGGGTCCTGCTCAGCCCTTTTCCCAAACCCTTACCGTGTGTTCAGCAATAAACACTTTGTGTTTGTGGTAGTTCATGGTTGTTGTGTCATTTTTGGTTCTCACTGTTCCCTGCCACACTTATAATTTACATGAATTTATGTTACGGGTCTCATGTCCATCCACCCTAGATGTTTAGAGCCACGGGGTTCGTAACATAAAGTTACGAACCATAAATTTTTGGTTCTCACTGTTCCCTGCCACACTTATAATTTACATGAATTTATGTTACGGGTCTCATGTCCATCCACCCTAGATGTTTAGAGCCACGGGGTTCGTAACACAGGTATCCTGTGTCCTGTGTTTTTCTCTCCTTCTGCCCTAATCACAGGTGTCCTGTATGTTCCTGATTGGTGGTCGTTGAGGTGTCTGATGATTGGACCAATCAGTGAACATTCTGTGAATTGCACCACCTGTTACTCGTTTGTTCAATCACACATCCCATGTTATAAAACCAAACTTGTGTGTGTTGCAAAGAGAGAGAGATTTTGCCATATGTGAGTATGGACACGGTGGTGTCCTGTGTGTTGTGTACTCACTAAGTTGTTGGTTACCCTATTGGTAACTTTGTTAGAAGCCATTTCTTTATGTGAGTTTGGATACTGTTGTGTCCTGTGTATTGTGTACGTACTTTATTGCTGATTACCCTGTTTTGTAGCTTGGTGTGTTTCTGGGAAAAGGGGAGTTTAAGCTAGTTGCCCTTGGGCGACATTACCCGTAGGGAAGAAATCTGTCTAAAAACACTAGTTAGACCTGAGCGGACCACCCACTGTACTTTTGTATGACTAGCAGTAGCCTAGCGGTTCTTTAGGCAGGCTAGATCAGTTTAGGGGGTTTTACACTATTGTTTCATTTCTTGGGTCCTTGCTTCAGCCCTTTTTCCCAAACCCTTACCGTGTGTTCTGAAATAAACCATGTGTGTTTGACGGTAGTTCATGGTAGTTGTGTCCTATTTGTTCTCACTGTTCCATACTACAACTTATAATTTGCATGAATTTATGTTACGGGTCTCATGTCCGTCACCCCTAGACGTTTAGAAGCCACGGGGTTCGTAACATAAAGTGGGGGGCTCGTCTGGGATCCTATCTATCCCATGCTACTCATGTAAATTAGTCAGTGTCTGGTTCAGTGTTGAGCTTGGCAGCTGTAACTACCTGTTTTTTTTGTGTGTGTTCAGTAGTCGACTGCTCGTGTTGCTAGTAGGATGGCTACTTTTGAGTTGGAGGCATTTTTGGAAAACCCTACGTGGGAGGTTTTTGATAATTGCCGAGAGTGGATCTACAGGCTTTGGCTGACCACTTTTCTGTACCCATACCGAGGGGTTTAGTGAAAGCAGAAGTTAGGGAAGTAGTGTTAGCGATATTGTTAAACGAGCGAGTGCTTGAGTTACCGCCGCCTGAGTCTGCTGCTCCTGTAGGGGGATGTGGTTGCTGTTCCTGTAAGCCCATCAGTGTCTGAGGACGAGGCTAAGGCTCCAGCCACATTGCCCGTTATGACCCACTCTCCCCACTGACTGACAGTGATGCCAGGATCGATGTCCGCTCGACACGGCTCCAAATGGAGGCGAGAAGAGCGGGCACAAATCCAGGCAAGACAAGCTGGAGATGCGTAAGCTAGAGGCAGAACAGGAGACGCGTAAGCTAGAGGCAGAACAGGAGACGCGTAAGCTAGAGGTAGAACTGGAGATGCGTGGCGATCAAGAACTGGGACGCGTAGGCTTGATCAAGAACTGGAGACGCTGTAAGATGGAACTGGAGGTGCGTAAAATGGAACTGGAGGCAGAAACAGCGAGGTTAGTCGCTGCTCATACTATGCCTGCTAGTGAGGCCATCCTCACCAGCTGTGTCGGCTGCTACGTTACTGATATTAGTAGGCAGATCACCTTGGTACCTGTGTTCAGGGAGTCAGAGGTTGATTCCTATTTCAGTGTGTTTGAACGTATAGCGGTAGCATTGAAATGGCCCGAAGAGGTATGGTGCCTATTACTTCAGTGTAAACTAACAGGTAAAGCCCAAGAGGTTCTGGAGCGCTACCTCTTTGAAGACAGTTTGAATTATGAAGTGGTCAAAGCTACTGTTCTTCGTGCCTATGAGCTTGTTCCTGAGGCATATCGACAGAGATTTAGGTCTCATAAAAAGTCTCCTACTCAGACTTATGTGGAGTTTGCTAGAGACAAAGGAAATCTGTTTGACAAATGGCACAGTGCTAGTAAGGTAACTGATTTTACCTCTCTACGGGAGTTAATCTTGTTAGAAGAGTTTAAAAATTGCTTACTGGAACGCATTGGGGAGTTTATCTGAACGAACAGAAAGTATCCTCACTGTCGGAAGCGTCTGTATTGGCAGACGAAGCTTGTGTTGACGCACAAGAGCGTAGTTTTCGCCCCGCACGGAGAGCAGGGCTGCAAAATGGAGTTGCTAACTTTTAGTCCTAGTCGCACCAGCAGTACATCCAGCACGCCCAAAAAGATGTGCGCCACTGTTTCTATTGTCAAGAAGGTGGGACATTTGGTTAGTGATTGCTTTTTGCTTAAACGCAAGCCGGGATGACTCAGCACGCCAGGCCGCCAACGGGTGTTGGGCTGATTCGGGTGTAGGCCAGAATCAAGACAGAAGCCTCATAGTGAATGTGGTTTGAAAGTCCCTGTCCCAGAATCACAGTTATGAAACGCTCATTTTTGAGGGGTTTGTTTCTATATCAGATGATGAAGCTGCCTCAGCGTCCAGTTAGAATCCTCAGAGATACTGGTAAGCGGCGCAGTCGCTCATACTGCTGATGTGTTCCTTGTCCAGTGAATACATATTGTGGTTCCAGTGTGTTAGTACAAGGAATTGAAATGGGTTTCGTCCCAGTGCCATTGCGATCTTTGTGAACGTACACTTTGAATTAGTCAGTGGATTGTTCGGAGTTGGCGCACGTCCTCTAGGTTGCCAGTAAAAAGGTGCGTGATATTTATAATGGGCAAACGATATTGCCGGAGGGAAAAGGTGATACCCGGATTGGAGGTATTGGATAAAAGTGACCAGTCCCTCTCTGAGGAGCTGCCAGCAAAGGCTATCCAGATGTGTTCCCCGCTTGTGCTGTCACACGTGCTCAAGCACGCACAAGTGGGTGAAGTGATAGATTTGTCGAACACGATTCTATTCAGAGAGTGTGACCCAGGAGGATAGTTCGGATGCTACCTCTGCTAAGCTGGGTGCAGTCTGGACCAACAGCCCAGAGAAAGGAAGAAAAGGATGTGGAATTGTTGCTGAGGCAAACAGTTAAGTTACTCGTGAGCAGCTGATCGCTAACCAACAGGTTGACAGTAGCCTGGCTAAATGTTTTTCTAGTGTTGTCTCAGAGGACGAGCTAAAGAAGAAAACATGGCATACTTTATTGATGGTAATTTCCCCGTGCGTAAATGGACATCCCATGTTGACGCTGGCGGAGATTGGAATGCTGTTTACCAAAGAAGTGATTCCTACAGCCTTTCGACAAAAATGTTTTATCCTCGCTGATGATCACCAGTGGTCCGGACATCTGGGAGTCACCAAGACTTATGATCGTAGTTTTGCGACATTTCTTTTGGCCTGGCTTAAAACAAGATGTGGCTCAGTTCTGTCGGACTTGCCACACCTGTCAAGTAGCTGGGAAACCGAACCAGGTTATTTCCCCCGCGCCTTTTGTCCCAGACCGCCATAGGTGAACCATTCGAGCATGTGATGGTTGATTGTGTTGGACCATTACCAAAAACAACATCTGGTAACCAGTTTATGTTGGACAATTATTGTGTGTGTGGCCACCAGGCACCCAGAGGCCATTCCTCTGCGAAGGCGATTACTGCTCCAGTGGTGAGTAAAGCGTTGATCAAATTCTTCTCAACTTTTGGATTACCAAGGTGATACAAACTGATCAGGGGTACGAATTTCCTTTCTACACTTTTCAAACAAGTGTTAAAATCCTTGTCAGTTACACACCGTGTGGTCAGTGCGCATATCACCCAGAGTCTCAGGGTGCGCTTGAACGCTGGGCATCAGACACTGAAGCCTATGCTCCGTAAATATTGCATGGAATCTGGAGAAAGATTGGGATGAGGGAGTTCCTCTAGTGTTGTTTGGCTGTCCGCGAGACAGTACAGGAATCCCTGGGGTTCAGCCCAGCTGAACTGGTGTTTGGACACACCATGAGAGTGACCTATGAAAGTCCTTAAGGATTGGTTTTTGTCACAAGAGTTGTGTGTGAAAGAAAATGTGTTGGACTACGCTATCGCTCGCGAGCGCCTACATGCTGCCTGTGCTCTAGCAAAGGGAAGCGCTGCCTTCCTCACAGAAACGGATGAAACGACACTATGACACACAGGCTGCTTCTGCTCACTGCAGCCAGGTGACCGAAGTTCTTGTGTTGTTGCCTGTGCTAGGAGCTGCCATTGCTGAGCACGCTTTCTCTGGTCCTTATGTCATGTGAAAAGAAACTAACTGAAACTGACTATGTGATACAGACCCCTGATAGAAAACGCCAATCTCGTGTGTGCCACGTAACATGTTGAAGACATACCACACCAGACCCGCCACTCAGGTAGACAGTCCAGAGAAACTGGCCGAGTTGGCTGTCTCTGTTGCTGCTACGGCTGTAGTGGGAGGTCATGTTAATGATGTGGACGGAGATGGTTTGAGTTCGCAATACTCAGCAGCAGTGTGTAGATTGCCCAATTCAGATGCTGCTGTCTCTCCCGTCAAGCCTGATTCATTTAACGGACAGACAGTCAGATGATATTGTGAGACTATTACACAGCTTTCCATGTCTTTTTAATGATGTTCCTACATGTACAAATGTGTTAGAACATGACATTAATGTTGGAAACGCTGCACCTATCAAGCAACATCCGGATCGTGGTCAACGCCGCAAGAGAAAGATAATGAGGGGTGAGGTCGCCTATTTGCTGGAGAATAACCTGGCTATGCCAAGTTCAAGTCCTTGGAGTTCTCCGTGCATTCTGGTTCCTAAACCTGATGGGACATCCAGATTATGTACGGACTAATCGGAAAGTCAATGCGGCCACAGTGCCCGACTACCCTGCCCGTTACTCCAGACTGGATGACTGTATTGATACTGTTGGTGCTGCTACTTACGTAACCAAATTAGATCTTCTAAAAGGCTACTGGCAGGTGCCGTTAACCCCACGTGTGCCTCCGAGCATCTCTGCATTTGTGACCCCAGATCACTTCCTACAATATGCTGTCATGGCATTTGGGATGGCGGAACGCACCAGCCACTTTCCAACGCCTGTTAACACAGTATTGGCTGGAGTTCGTAATTGTAGTGCTTACCTTGATGATCTGGTAATTTATTCAACTGAGTGGTCTGATCATGTTAACACTCTAAGGGTGGTGTGTGAACGCCTAGCAAACCGCTTTCTCTTAACCCCGAACTTAGGCAAAGTGCGAGTTTGGGAAGGCCACTGTTGACGCATCTTGGTAAACAGGTCGGCCATGGTCAGGTGCGCCCTGTAGATGCCAAGGTCTCAGCTATAAACGCATTTCCGCACCTACCACTGGAAGAGAGCTACGCCGTTTTTAGGGATGGTTGGCTACTACCGTAGTTTCTGTAAAAATTTCTCTACGGTAGTTGCTCCATTAACGGATTTGTTCAGTCCGGCGAGAAAATTTGTATGGTCTGAAGATTGTTGTACTGTTTTCCAACACTGCTAAAGCACTCTTGTGTAGTACTCCTGTTCTTAAGCGCGCCAGATTTTGAGCGGCCGAAACTGGAGGTAGATGCGAGTGCCACAGAGGTGCTGGTGTGTTCTACTGCAGCAAGACCAGAGTGGAGTGGGACCATCCTGTCTGTTATTTTTCACGGAAATTAGGCTAGCAAATGTCAGACAAACTATTCCACCATTGAACAAGAAGCTCTAGCTTTGTTGTTAGCTCTGCAGTACTTTGAAGTTTATGTTGGTTCCAGTGCATTACCAGTGGTAGTGTATACTGACCATAACCCCTTAGTTTTTCTCCACCGGATGTACACCAGAACCAACGCTTGATGCGTAGATTGTCGGGCAAAATTATAATTTGGAGATCCGCCACAAAAAAGGGGTTAGATAATGTGATGGGCAGATGCTTTGTCTCGTGTTTGATGATCTAGGTTTTTTTTTGTTATCCCGGCAGGATGATTTGTGAATTTGGGGGTTGTGGATAGTATAGTGTGTCGCAAAACCATTGTGGTTTGCTCTTTAAGGGTGGGGAGTGTTACGGATACAGGTATCCTGTGCCCTGTGTTTTTCTTCTTCTGCTAATCACAGGTGTCCTGTATGTTCCTGATTGGTGGTCGTTGAGGTGTCTGATGATTGGACCAATCAGTGAACATTCCTGTGAATTGCACCACCTGTTAAGCTGCTTGTTCAATCACACATCCCATGTTATAAAAACCAAACTTGTGTGTGTTGCAAGAGGTAGAGAGATTTTTGCCATATGTGAGTATGGACACGGTGGTGTCCTGTGTGTTGTGTACTCACTAAGTTGTTGGTTACCCTATTGGTAACTTTGTTAGAAGCCATTTCTTTATGTGAGTTTGGATACTGTTGTGTCCTGTGTATTGTGTACGTACCTTTATTGCTGATTACCCTGTTTTGTAGCTTGGTGTGTTTCTGGGAAAAAGGGGAGTTTAAGCTAGTTGCCCTTGGGCGTACATTACCCGTAAGGAAGAAGTCTGTCTAAAAACACTAGTTAGACCGGGACGACCACCCACTGTATTTGTATGACTAGCAGTAGCTCAGCGGTTTTTAGGGCAGGCTAGATCAGTTTAGGGGTTTTACACTATTGTTTCATTTCTTGGGTCCTGCTCAGCCCTTTTTCCCAAACCCTTACCGTGTGTTCTGAAATAAACCATGTGTGTTTGACGGTAGTTCATGGTAGTTGTGTCCTATTTGTTCTCACTGTTCCATACTACACTTATAATTTGCATGAATTTATGTTACGGGTCTCATGTCCGTCACCCTAGACGTTTAGAAGCCACGGGGTTCGTAACACTGAGTTGGACTGCAGAGTTACTGTCCTGTTGCTGAGTTGGACTGCAGAGTTACTGTCCTGTTGCTTAGTTACTGTCCTGTTACTGAGTTGGACTGCAGAGTTACTGTCTG
>NW_025537886.1:0-26075 GCF_020615455.1 Coregonus clupeaformis | reverse complement strand
AATCGGAGGGCCTAAAGTATGCACCAGACCCAACTACAAATACCTAGGTGTCTGGTTAGACTTATAAACTCTCCTTCCAACTCACATTAAGCATCTCCCAATCAAAAATTAGATCTAGAATCAGTTTCTATATAAAGCCTCAGCACTCATGCTGCCAAACATGCCCTCGTAGGCCTATCCTACCCGATCCTTACTTTGGCGATGTCATTTACAAAATAGCTCAACACTCTACATGGAAATTGATGTAGTCTATCACGGTGCCATCCGTTTTGTCACAAAGCCCCATATACTACCCACCATTGTGACCTGTCACGCTCTTGTTGGCTGGCCCTCACTACATTACATTACATTTCGTCCATTTGTAGGCGCTCTTATCCAGGCGACTTGCAAATTGGTGCATTCACCTTATAGCCAGTGGACAACCACTTTACAATATGTTTATTTATTTATTTTTGGGGGTGGGGTAAGGGGGTAAGAGGTTTACTTTATCCTATCCCAGTATTCCTTAAACAGAGTGGGGTTTCAAGTGTCTCGAGATGGTAGGTACTCCGCTGTCCTGGCGTCGTGGGGGGGCTTGTTCCACCATTGGGGGTGCCAGAGCAGCGAACAGTTTTGACTGGGCTGAGCGGGAACTGTGCTTCGCAGAGGTAGGGGCCCAACAGGCCAAGGGTGGATAAACGCAATGCCCTCGTTTTGGGTGTGAGGACTGATCAGAGCCTGAAGGTATTCGTTCCCCTCACCTCCTAGGCAAGCACCATGGTCTTGTAGCAGATGTGAGTTTCAACTGGGAAGCCAGTGGAGTGTGCGAGGAGGCGGGGTACTAGAGAACTTGGGAAGGTTGAACACCAGACGGGCTGCAGCATTCTGGATGAGTTGTAGGGGTTTAATGGCACAGGCGAGGAGCCCAGCCAACAGCAAGTTGCAGTAATCCAGGCGGGGGAGATGACAAGTGCCTGGATTAGGACCTGTCCCTTCCTGTGTAAGGCAGGAGGTCGTACTCTCCGAGATGTTGAATACCTACTAGATCGGGTCACCCCTTGATGTTAGCGGAGAATGACAGGGTGTTGTCCAGGGTCACGCCAAGGCTCTTCGCACTCTGGGAGGAGGACACATGGAGTTGTCAACCAGTGATGCGATCATGAGCGGCAGTCCTTCCCGGGAGGAAGAGCAGCTCACGTCTTTGCCGAGGGTTCAGCATGAGGTGGTGATCCGTCATCCACACTGATATGTCTGCCTCAACATGCAGAATTGATTCGCCACCTGGTTATCATAAAGGGGAAACGAGAGGATTAGTTGTGTGTCGTCTACTAGCTAATGATGGAGAGATCATGTAAACAGAGCCAAGTGACTTGGTGTATAGAAGAATGGAGGGGGCCTAGAACGGCAGCCCTAGGGGGGACACGCATATTCGTCGCCAAACCCACTGACTCAGGAGTCATCTATAAATCACTGCTAGGCAAATCCCCTCTTATCTTAGCTCACTGTCACCATACAACACCCCCCGTAGTCTAACGCTCCAGCAGTTTTCTGTCTCCCAAAGCCACCACTCCTTTGACCCCATTCCTTCCCAGTTCCTCTGCTGTCATGACTGGATTGCAAAAATCTCTGAAGCTGAACTCTTATCTCCCTCACTAACTTTAAGCGTCAGTTGTCAGAGCAACTTACCGATCCACTGCACCTTACACAGCCTTTCTGAAATTAGCCCACCCCCTTCACCTCATCTCCATATTGTTATTTTATTTTGCTTCGTTTGCACCCCCATTACAGTGAGGGAAAAAATTATTTAATCCCCTCTGATTTTATCTTTGCCCACTGACAAAGAAATGATCAGTCTATATTTTAATGTAGGTTTAATTTGAACCCAGTGGGAACAGAATAACAACAAAAAAAATCCAAAAAAACGCATGTCAAAAATATTATAAATTGTTTGCATTTCAATGAAATAAGTATTTGACCCCCTCTCAATCAGAAAGATTTCTGGCTCCCAGGTGTCTTTTATACAGGTAACTTGAGCTGAGATTAGGAGCACACTCTTAAAGGGAGTGCTCCCTAATCTCCTATCCTCCACATTAAGCTCAATCAATCATCAATTCCACTCCACCATGGCCAAGACCAAAGAGCTCTCCAAAGGATGTCAGGGACAAGACTGTAGACCTACACAAGGCTGGAATGTTTCTACAAAACCACCATCGCCAGCAACTTGGTGAGAAGGTGACACCAACAGTTGGTGTTATTATTCAAATGGAAGAAACACCAAAGAACTATCAATCTCCCTCGGCCTGGGGCTCCATGCAAGATCTCACCTCGTGGAGTTGCAATGATCATGAGAATGGTGAGGAATCGCCCAAACTACCACGGGAGGATCTTGTCAAGCATCTCAAGGCAGCTGGGACTATAGTCACCAAGAAAACAATTGGTAACACACTACGCCGTGATGACTGAAATCCAGCAGCCCAAGATCCGCTCAAGAAAGCACATACCACAGGCCCCGTCTGGAAGTTTGCCAATGAACATCCTGAATGATTCAAAAACTGGGTGAAAGTTTTGGTCCAATGAACCAAAATCGCTCTTTGGCATCAACTCAACTCACCGTGTTTGGAGGAGGAGATTCCTATACCCCAAATCCCCACCGTCAAACATTATGCTTTGGGGGTGTTTTTCTGCTAAGGGGACAACTTCACCCATCAAAGGGACGATGGACAGGGGGCCATGTACCGTCAAATCTTGGTGAAACCTCCTTCCCTCAGCCAGGGCTTGAAAATGGGTCATGGATGGTATTCCACATACAATACCCAAAACCACACGCCAAGGCAACAGTTGCTCAAGAAGAAGCACATTAAAAAGGTCCTGGAGTGGCCTAAGCCAGTCTCCAAACCTCAATCCCTGAAATTCTGTGGAGAGGGAGCTGAAGGTTCGAGTTACCACGTCAGCCTCAAAGCCTTAATGAATTGGAGATCTGCAAAGAGAGTCACACAAAATCCTCCTGAAATTGTACAAACCTGCACTTCAAACGTCTACCTCTGTGATTGCCAACAGAGGGTTTTCCACCAATACTTAATGTTTTGCAGAGGGTCAAATATTATTTCCCTCATTAAAATCTAATCAATTACATTTTACTTTTTTCTCATTTTTTAGTTGTTATTCTGTCTCTCACTGTTCAAATAAACCTACCATTAAAATTATAACTGATCATGTCTTTGTCAGTGGGCAAACTACAAAATCAGCGAGGGGATCAAATACTTTTTTTCCCTCACTTATCTCTATTTGCACATCATCTTTGCACTCTATCATTCCAGTGTTAATACTGATTAACTATTTTGCACTATACCCCTTTATTGCCTTACCTCCATAACTTACTACATTCGCACACATGTATATATATTTTCTGTTGTATTTTTGACTTATGTTTTGTTTACCCCATATTACTCTGTTTTTGTTTTTATCCATCTTTCTTTATCTTGCCATTCATTTATTTTTTTCTCTTACTTAAATAATAATTAAAAATTTAAAAATATAAATGTAACATATTTAACAATTCATATTCTCTCTTAATCTATCAGGCAGATGAGTTGACAAATTATGGTTGTGATTCCAATATTATTTGTTTAAATCTATCAAAATATACTTTACAGACCATGAGTGGTCCTGTTCCATTTACGTGCTTGAAAGTATTCACCCCTTCATTTCCTATTTTGTTGCCTTACACCTGGAATTAAAATGTAGTTTTGGGGGTTTAAGTATCATTTATTTACACAACATGCCTACCACTTCTGAAGAGATCAAAATAAAAAATTTGTAAACACAAAATAAAAAATTGCGTACCAAACTATTCACCCCCCACCAAAGTCAATACTTTGTAGTTCCACCTTTTGCAGCAATTCCGGCTGTAGAAGTCTCTTGGGGTATGTCTCTATAAGCTTGCCACATCTAGCCACTCGAATTTTTGCTAATTCTTCAGTGCAAAACTTGCTCCAGCATCCTTCAAGTTGGATGGGTTCCCTGGTGTACAGCAATCTTTAAGTCATACCACAGATTCTCAATTGAATTAAGGTCTGGGCTTTACTTTGCCATTCCAAGACATTTAAATGTTTCCCCTTAAAACCACTCAGTGTTAGCTTTAACAGTATCCTTAGGGTCATTATCCTGCTGGAAGTTGAACCTCCGTCCCAGTCTCAAATCTCTGAAGACTAAAGGTTTTCTCCCTCAACTTTCTTATTTACGCCATCCATCATTCTTTCAATTCTGCGTTTCCCATCCTCCATAACATCACCACGCATGATGCTCCACCACCATGCTTCACTGTGGGATGGTGTTCTCGTGATGAAGGTGTTGGTTTGCGCATCCAACATAACGTTTTCCTTGATGGCCAAAAACTCAATTTTAGTCTCATCTGACCAGAGTACCTTCTTTCCATATGTTTGGGGATCTCCCACATGGCTTTTGGCAAACACCAAGCGTGTTTGCTTATTTTTTTCTTCAAGCAATGCTTTTTTCTGTCCACCCTTCCTAAGCCCAGCTCTAGAGTGTGCGGTTACAGTGTCCTATACAGATACTCCAATCTCTCCGCTGTGGAGCTTTGCAGCTCCTTCAGGTTTATCTTTGGTCTCTTTGTTACCTCTCTGATTAATGCCCTCCTTGCCTGGTCTGTGAGTTTTGGATGCGGCCCCCTCTTAGCCGGTTTGTTGTGGATTGCCAATATTCTTTCCATTTTTTTAATAATGGATTTAATGGATTGCTCTGTGGGATGTTCAAAGTTTCAGATATTGTTTTATAACCCAACCCCATCTGTACTTCTCCACAACTTTGTCCCTGACCTGTTTGGAACTCCATGGTCTTCATGGTGCCCCTTGCTTAGTGAAGTGTTGCAGACTCTGGGGCCTTTCAGAACAGGTGTTATATACTGAGATTATGTGACGATCATGTGACACTTAGATTGCACATAAGTGGACTTTATTTAACTAATTATGTGACTTCAGAGGGTAATTGGATGCACGATCTTATTTAGGGGCTTCATAGCAAGGGGTGAATACAGTCGTGGTCAAACGTTTTTGAGAATGACACAAATATTAATTTTCACAAAGTCTGCTGCCTCAGTGTTTATAATGGCAATTTGCATATACTCCAGAATGTTGTGAAGAATGATCGATGAATTGCAATTAATTGCAAGTCCTCTTTGCCATGAAAAATGAACTTAATCCCAAAAACCTTTCCCTGCATTTCAGCCCCTGACACAAAAGGACCAGCTGACATCATGTCAGTCATTCTGCTCGTTAACACTGGTGAGAGTGTTGACGAGGACAAGGCTGGAGATCACTCTGTCATGCTGATTGAGTTAGAATAACAGACTGGAAGCTTTAAAAGGAGGGTGGTCCTTGAAATCATTGTTCTTCCTCTGTTAACCATGGTTACCTGCAAGGAAACACGTGCCGTAATCATTGCTTTGCACAAAAAGGGCTTCACAGGCAAGGATATTGCTGCTAGTAAGATTGCACCTAAATCAACCATTTATCGGATCATCGAGAACTTCAAGGAGAGAGGTTCAATTGTTTGTGAAGAAAGATTCAGGGCGCCCAAGAAAGTCCAGCAATAGCGCCAGGACCATCTCCCTAAAGTTGATTCAGCTGCGGGATCGGGGGCAGCACCAGTGCAGAGCTTGCTCAGGAATGGCAGCAGGCAGGTGTGAGTGCATCTGCATGCACAGTGAGGCAAAAACTTTTGGAGGATGGCCTGGTGTCAAGAAGGGCAGTGAGACTTCTCTCCAGGAAAAACATCAGGGACAGATTGATATTCTGCAAAAGGTACAGGGATTGGACTGCTGAGGACTGGGGTAAAGTCATTTTCTCTGATGAATCCCCTTTCCGATTGTTTAGGGCATCCGGAAAAAAAGCTCGACGGAGAAGACAAGGTGAGCGCTACCATCAGTCCTGTGTCATGCCAACAGTAAAGCATCCTGAGACCATTCATGTGTGGGGGTTGCTTCTCAGCCAAGGGAGTGGGCTCACATCACAATTTGCCTAAGAACAAAGCCATGAATAAATAATGGTACCCACAAATTCTGATAAACTCCAAGCATTGATTATGCAAGAATGGGCTGCCTTCAGTCAGGATGTGGCCCAGAATTTAATTGACAGCATGCCAGGGCGGATTGCAGAGGTCTTGAAAAAGAAGGGTCAACACTGCAAATATTGACTCTTTGCATAAACTTAATATAATTGTCAATAAAATAGTTTGACACTTATGGAATGCTTGTAATTATACTTCAGTATACCATAGTAACATCTGACAAAAATATCTAAAAACACTGAAGCAGCAAACTTTGTGAATACCAATTCTCAAAACTTTTGACCATGACTGTACATATGCACGCACTTACTTTTCCGTTATTAAGTAATTTTTTTCATTTCACTCCACCAATTTGGACTATTTTGTGTATGTCCATTACATGAAATCCAAATAAAAATCAATTTAAATTACAGGTTGTAATGCAACAAAATAGGAAAAACACCAAGGGGGATGAATACTTTTGCAAGGCACTGTAATGAGGACATGAATAAGGGGTCCTTATGGTATAGCTGACCCTGCTCATTCCTGATTCATTTTGGATTTTACCGTTTTGAGCTAAATATTATATTTAAAGTCGCAGAGGGCTATTTTTATTTTTGTATCCTTTATTTAATTATGAAAGTCAGTTAAGAACAAATTCTTATTTACAATGACGGCCTACCAAAAGGAAAAAAGGCCTCCTGTGGGATGGGGGATAAAAAAATAATAAAAAAATACAAATATAGGACAAAACACACATCACGACGAGAGAGACACCACAACACTACATAAAGACAACAACATAGCATGGCAGCAACACATGACAACACAGCATGGTAGCAACACAACATGACAACAACATGGTAGCAACACAACATGGCAGCAGCACAACATGGTAGCAGTACAAAACATGGTACAAACATTAATGGGCACAGACAACAGCAGAAAGGGCAAGAAGGTAGAGACAACAATAAATCACGTGAAACAGCCACAACTGTCAGTAAGAGTGTCCATGATTGAGTCTTTGAATGAAGAGACGGATATAAAACTGTCCAGTTTGAGTGTTTTTTGCAGCTCGTTCCAGTCGCTAGCTGCAGCGAACTGAAAAGAGGAGCAACCCAGGAATGTGTGTGCTTTGGGGACCTTTAACTGAATGTGACTGGCAGAACGGGTATTGTATGTGGAGGATGAGGGCTGCAGTAGGTATCACAGATAGGGGGGAGTGAGGTCTAACAGGGTTTTATAAATAAGCATCAAACAGTGGGTCATGCGACGGGTATACAGACATGACCAGTTTACAGAGGAGTATAAAGTGCAGTGATGTGTCCTATAAGGAGCATTGATGGCAAATCTGATGGCCGAATGGTAAAGAACATCGAGCCGCTCGAGAGCACCCTTACCTGCCGATCTATAAATTACGTCTCCGCAATCTAGCATGGGTAAGATGGTCATCTGTATCAGGGTTAGTTTGGCAGCTGGGGTGAAAAAGGAGCGAAACCAAGTCTAGATTTAACCTTAGCCTGCAGCTTTGATATGTGCTGAGAGAAGGACAGTGTACCGTCTAGCCATACTCCCAAGTACTTGTATGAGGTGACTACCTCAAGCTCTAACCTCTCAGAGGTGGTAATCACACCAGTGGGGAGAGGGGCATTCTTCATACCAAACCACATTACCTTTGTTTTGGAGGTGTTCAGCGTTGGACACTAAGAAAGCTTTGTGTAGAGCGTTTAACACAAAATCCGGGTAGGGGCCAGCTGATTATAAGACTGTATCATCTGCATATAAATGGATGAGAGAGCTTCCTACTGCCTGAGCTATGTTGTTGATGTAAATTGAGAAGAGCGTGGGGCCTAGGATTGAGCCTTGGGGTACACCCTTGGTGACAGGCAGTGGCTGAGACAGCAGATGTTCTGACTTTATTCACTGCACTCTTTGAGAGAGGTAGTTAGCATACCAGACCAAAGCCCCTCAGAGACAATACTCCTTACCCGGCCCACAATAATGGAATGGTCTACCGTATCAAAAGCTTTGGCCAAGTCAATAAAAATAGCAGCACAACATTGTTTAGAATCAAAGGCAATGGTGACATCATTTAGGACCTTTAAGGTTGCAGTGACACATCCATAACCTGAGCGGAAACCAGATTGCATACCAGAGAGAATACTATAGACATTAAGAAAGCCAGTCAGTTGATTATTGACAAGTTTTTCCAACACTTTTGATAAACAGGGCAAAATGGAAATTGGCCTATAACAGTTAGGATCAGCTTGATCTCCCCCTTTAAATAAAGGACGCCCGTGGCTGCCTTCCAAGCAATGGGAACCTCCCCAGAAAGGAGAGACAGGTTAAAAAGGTCAGAGATAGGCTTGGCGATGATATGGGCTGCAACCTTAAAGAAGAAAGGGTCTAAACGATCTGACCCAGATGTTTTTTTGTGGTCAAGTTTAAGGAGCTCCTTTAGCACCTCGGACTCAGTGACCGCCTGCAGGGAGAGACTTTGTAGCGGGGCAGGGGAAAAAGAGGGAGGAGCATCGGGGCTAGTCGCATTAGAAGGGGTGGGAGATGAGGGAATTTTGGACGGGCAAAGAGGCATGGCTGACTCAAATAGCAATCCTGACTTAATGAAGTGGTGATTAAAGAGCTCAGCCATGTGCTCCTTGTCAGTAACAACCACATCATCAACATTAAGGGACATGAGCAGCTGTGAGGAGGAGGGTTTATTCTCCAGGTCTTTAACCGTTTTCTAGAACGTCTTGGGTTAGACTCACAGAGAGAGAACTGCTCCTTAAAGTAACTAACTTTGGCATTCCGGATAGCCTGAGTGCACTTATTTCTCATTTACCTGAATGAGAGTCAGTCAGCCTGAGTATGCGTGTGCCGAGCCTTTTACCAAATGGAATTCTTGAGATGGAGTAACTCTGCCAGATCACGGTCGAACCAGGTGCTGAACCTGTTTTTAATTCTAATTTTCTTTATGGGAGCGTGTTTGTTAACAATACCACTGAAAATATCCCAAAAAAAGGTCAAAGCATCTTCGACAGAGGGGAGCAAGCTGATTCTATACCAATTTACAGACGCCAGGTCATGAAGGAAGGCTTACTCATTAAAGTTATTTAGCAAGCGTCTATGTCAAACCAGAACAGGTCATTTCACTGAGCAGCCATTATGAACACAGGCTGTAAAACAGTGATCACTAAGGTCATTACAGAAAACACCAGACTGATACCTATCTGGATTATTTGTGAGGATAACATCAAGGAGAGTAGCCTTTTCTGGGTGTTTGGAGTCATACCTTGTGGGATTGGTAATTATCTGAGAAAGATTTAGGGAGTCCCATTGCTTTAGGACTTGGTCAGGTGGTTTAAGCATGTCCCAGTTTAGGTCACCTAGCAGGACAAATTCAGACTTAGTGTAAGGGCCCAGGAGAGAGCTTAGGGCATTTAGGGTACAGGACGGTGCTGATGGTGGATGATAACATCCAGCAACAGTCAACAAAGAGCTATTTGAAAGTTTAATGCTTAAAACCAGCTAATCAAATTGTTTGGGGACAGACTTGGTGGAGATAACCGAGCACTGAAGGTGTTCCTTGGTAATGATTGCCAGTCCACCACCTTTGGAAGATCTGTCTTTCCGAAAAAGTTTATAACCAGAAAGGTTAACATCAGACCAACACATCTGGATTGGAGCTGTGAACCCAAACTTTCAATTGATCAATTTGAGGTAATAAGCTTCTAGTGTTAACGTACAGAAAACCCAGGCTTTTACAAGAGCAGATATCAGAGAACATGTCAGAATTGGGGCTAGCAACAGTAGATGGGCCAGGGTGTACATGCACATTTCCAGATATCATCAGCAGTAATACAATTAGGGCACGGCAGAGGACAGGGAGCGCTCTGCAGTGTTGATTTATGACATTTGAATGTGCATTAGATGGCAACAAGATCATATTGTACAGCAATTTCATCAGGTAACATTAATAAAAAGCCGGCGAGAGGTGGTTAGAATAGGATGGGAGGCCAAGAGTCCGTGTAACCAATAGAGAGTCAGAGTCCCGAGTGTGAGAACAAACATAGTCTGTCCCACGGTTGGGTAAACAAGCAAGTTCATAGTCAACAAAGCATGCAGGAGTCATGGGGCAAATAGCATAAAGCACGAGAAAAACGACTTGGGGCTAGCCATTGTAAGTTCACAGTCACTCGTCCCAACAGTTTTATTTGTATTTCACCTTTATTTAACCAGGTAGGCTAGTTGAGAACAAGCTCTCATTTACAAATGCAACCTGGCCAAGATAAAGCAAAGCAGTGCGATAAAAACAACAACAACACAGAGTTACATATGGGATAAACAAAAATGTACAGTCAATAACACAATAGAAAAATAGAAAATCAATATACAGTGTGTGCAAATGTAGTAAGTTATGGAGGTAAGGCAATAAATAGGCCATAGTGCAAAATAATTACAATTTAGTATTAACACTGGAGTGATAGATGTGCAGAAGATGATGTGCAAATAGAGATACTGGGGTGCAAATGAGCAAAATAAATAACAATATGGGGCTGTGAAAAAGGGGCAGTGATCGGTAAGCTGCTCTGACAACTGATGCTTAAAGTTAGTGAGGGAGATAAGAGTCTCCAGCTTCAGAGATTTTTGCAGTTCGTTCCAGTCATTGGCAGCAGAGAACTGCTTTTGCTTTGGGGATGACCAGTGAGATATACCTGCTGGAGCGCATACTACGGGTGGGTGTTGCTATGGTGACCAATGAGCTAAGATAAGGCGGGGATTTGCCTAGCAGTGATTTATAGATGACCTGGAGACAGTGTGTTTGGCGACGAATATGTTGTGAGGGCCAGCCAACAAGAGCGTACAGGACACAATGGTGGGTAGTATATGGGGCTTTGGTGACAAAACGGATGGCACTGTGATAGACTACATCCAATTTGCTGAGTAGAGTGTTGGAGGCTATTTTGTAAATGACATCGCCAAGTCAAGGATTGGTAGGATAGTCAGTTTACGAGGGCATGTTTGGCAGCATGAGTGAAGGAGGATTTGTTGAGAAATAAGAAGCCTGATTCTAGATTTAACTTTGGATTGGAGATGCTTAATGTGAGTCTGGAAGGAGAGTTTACGGTCTAACCAGACACCTAGGTATTTGTAGTTGTCCACATACTCTCAGGTCAGACCCGCCTGAGAGTAGTGATTCTAGCCGGGTGGGCGGGTGCAAGCAGTGTTCGATTGAAGAGCATGCATTTAGTTTACTAGCGTTTAAGGAGCAGTTGGAGGCTACGGAAGGAGTGTTGTATGGCGTTGAAGCTCGTTTGGAGGTTTGGTAACACAGTGTTCAATGAAGGGCCAGATGTATACAAAAATGGTGTCGTCTGCATAGAGGTGGATCTGAGAGTCACCAGCAGCAAGAGCGACATCATTGATATACACAGAGAATAGAGTCGGCCGAGATTCTGAACCCTGTGGCACCCCATAGAGACTGCCAGAGGGAGTTGCAGCGGAGGGTGCAGAGCTGGTGGCCGGGGTAGGGGTAGCCAGGTGGAAAGCATGGCCAGCCGTAGCAAAATGCTTGTTGAAATTCTCGAAATTCTTGTTGACAGTGTTTCCATGCCTCAGTGCAGTGTGCAGCTGGGAGGAGGTGCTCTTATTCTCCATGGACTTTACAGTGTCCTAAAACTTTTAGGAGTTAGTGCTACAGGATGTAAATTTGTGTTTGAAAAAGCGAGCCTTTGCTTTCCTAACTGATTGTGTATATTGGTTCCTGACTTCCCTGAAAAGTTGCATATCGTGGGGGCTGTTCGATGCTAATGCAGTACGCCACAGGATGTTTTTGTGCTGGTCAAGGGCAGTCAAGTCTGGGGTGAACCAGGGCTATATCTGTTTTAATTCTGAATTTTTGAATGGGGCATGCTTATTTAAGATGGAGAGGAAAGCACTTTTAAAGAACAACCAGGTATCCGGGAGGCAGTGCGTGTGTGATGGAGGCCAGCGAAAGCTCGGAAGAGAGGGGGGAGTGTGGCGAGGGTACCTGTACCAGACAGGAGAGACAGGCCAGGGCTACGGTGGCCGGGAAGTGCAAAGCAACATTACAAAGAATGAAACACTTTTACAAAGCTCGAGACAAATTTACATTTTGGAAAACAAATTTACATTTTAGAAAACAAATTTACATTTTAGAAAACAAAATTAACATTTTAGAAAACAAATTTACATTTTAGAAAACAAATTTACATTTTAGAAAACAAATTAACAAGACGCAAAACACTTTTACCAGTCCCGAAACAAATTTACAAATGACAGATTCGTCACGGAAAGGGAATGTGTCATGATTTAACTGGATTAGAACCCAAATGCAGACAAGTACACCAAGCCAGAGAAGGTTTAACAAGTTTATTTACAATGTTCAAAAATCCAGGTTTCCAATAATAGGGGAAGAGCAAGTCCAGGTTACAGGGAGGGGTAACAGATCCAGGTCAGGGCAGGGGGGTGGTACCGTAATGTCCTAGTGTCCGTGGTGAGTCCAAAAGGGAGGTCCGTAGTGGGGAGCAGGATGGTGGTGGCAGGAGTGAAGCGGAGGCAGAAGTCAGGTTCCCATAATCTGTGGCACAGGAGAAAAGTAAATAGAACAGGCCAAAAACACAAAGAGCGGTAAAAACAAACAGGTTGAGTCGGCAGCGAGACTAACATGGTCGTCTTGACTATGATCTGACGATGAGTGGAAAGTTTGACCCGGGTCTTAAAGGCTGAGGTGATTATGGTGAATGAGCTGCAGCTGGAACCCTGACTCCCGCACACCAGACCTCACTCCTGCAATCAAGGACAGACAGAGGGGAGGGGAAGAGCAGAGAGAGAGCTACCTAGCAGCAGTAGGCCTAACAGTACCCCCCTCTACGGACGCCCACTGGCGACCGACAGGGTTTATCAGGATGTAACCTATGAAACTCACGGACCAGAGCAGGATCCACAATGAAGCTCCTGGGCACCCAGGAACGTTCCTCAGGACCATAACCCTCCCAATCCACCAGGTACTGAAACCACGACCCCGCGGCGAACATCCAGAAGTCGCCGGACAGTGTAGACCGGACCCCACCCACGATCCTGGGCGGAGGAGGGGACGAGAGGGCGGGCACAGAGGGCTAACCGACACAGGCTTAATCTGGGAAACATGAAAGGTGGAATGAACCCGTAGGGAGGCAGGAAGCTGTAGCTTAACCGCGCAGGGGTTAACAATAGACAGTATCTTGAACGGTCCTATAAAACGAGGCGCCATCTTCTTAGACTCCACTTTCAACGGAAGGTCACGTGACTTAAGCCATACCTCTTGACCAGGACAGTAACCGGGAGCCTGGGACGGTTGGCTTGCCTCTGCATGTACACCGAAGCTCGGGACAGAGCTACCCTGGCCTTCCTCCAGACCTTGAAGCAGCGGCGCATGTGGGACTGCACCGAGGGTACCGCCAGTTCCCTCTCTTGAGAAGGGAACAGGGGAGGTTGATAACCCAGAGCACACAGAAAGGGAGACAAACCAGAGGAAGCGTTAGTCAAGGTGTTATGAGCATATTCCACCCAGGGGAGCATGGAGCTCCACGACCCAGGGTTAGACCCTGTGACATCTCCTGGTTCGCTCTCTCGGCTTGCCCGTTGGTCTGGGGGTGATATCCAGAGGACAGGCTGGATGTAATGCCCAAAGCTTTACAGAAAGCCTTCCAAACCTGGGAGACAAACTGGGGACCCCTGTCAGAGACAATATCCGTGGGTAGACCATGAGAGCGGAACACATGTTCAACCAAAATATCAGCCGTTTCTCTGGCAGTGGGCAGTTTAGGTAGGGCCAAAAAATGAGCAAACTTAGAAAAACGATCAATAACAGTAAGAATGACAGTCTTTCCAGACGAGGGGGGAAGTCCAGTGACAAAATCCAAGGCAATGTGGGACCAGGGCCGGCTGGGTATTGGCAGAGGTCTTAGATGACCAGCGCTGGCCTGGGTGGAGTTCTTACTACGTGCACATACCGTATAAGCAGCAATGAAGGCTCGAGTGTCCGCCTCCATCCTGGGCCACCAGAACTTCCGTCGCACAAAGTCAAGGGTCCGAAGTAACTCCAGGGTGACAGGTAAGGGGAGACGAGTGAGCCCACTGAAGTACCTGGGAGCGAACAGACTCAGGGACAAACAACCGGTCAGGAGGACCGCTCCCAGGGTCAGCTTGATGATGTTGAGCCTGTCTAACAATCCCTTCGATGTCACATGTAATGGCCGCAATACTGCAGGTAGGAGGCAAGATGGGTTCAGGGTTACTACCAGTATCAACAGCAGAAAAAACACGAGACAGGGGCGTCAGGTTTGACGTTACGTGACCCAGGACGGTAAGACAGAGAAAAATTGAATCTACCAAAAAATTGTGCCCACCTGGCTTGACGGGGGTTGAGCTGCTTCGCTGACTGGATGTATGCCAGATTCTTATGATCCGTCCAAACGATGAAGGGTTGTTCCGCCCTCCAGCCAATGCCGCCACTCTTCGAGAGCCAGCTTCACGGCGAGCAGTTCACGATTGCCAACATCATAATTCCTCTCTGCCTGAGAAAGTTTCCGTGAAAGGAAAGCACAGGGATGCAGTTTGTTATCTTCCGGTGAACGTTGTGACAACACCGCACCTACCCCAGTGTCGGATGCATCCACCTCCACGACAAACTGGCGGTCGGGGGTCCGGCTGCATCAGAATGGGAGCCGAGGCGGCGATATTTCAGTTCTTCAAACGCTGCTTCGGCCCCTTCATTCCAAGCGAACGGTCGTGCGATGGAGGTGAGAGCGGTGAGTGGCGCCGCAATGCGGCTGTAGTCCTTGATGAACCTCCTGAGAAGTTCGCAAACCCCAGGAATCGTTGAAGTTGTTTTGCGGGTGGAGGGGGCTGGCCAGTCCGTGACAGCAGAGATCTTAGCTGGGTCCATCCGCAACTCCCCCTGAGCTATTATGTAACCCAAAAAGAGGTCTCAGACACATGAAATTCACATTTCTCCATCTTCACAAACAGTTTGTTCTCCAACAACCTTTGCAACACCTGGCGCACATGCAGTTCGTGTTCCTGGGAGGACTCTGAAAAAAATCAGGATATCATCCAGATAGACAAAAACAAACCGATTCAACATGTCCCGAAGGACATCATTGACTAGTGCCTGAAAAACGGCAGGGGCATTGGATAACCCAAAAGGCATAACCAGGTACTCAAAATGTCCCAAAGGTGTGTTGAAGGCAGTCTTCCATTCATCACCTTTACGAATGCGCACCAGGTGATACGCATTTCGTAGATCCAGTTTAGTGAAGATAGTTGCACCATGAAGGAGGGGAAAAGCAGAGTTAATTAAAGGCAGAGAATATTTGTTCTTAATGGTGATGTTGTTAAGTCCACGGGAAATCAATACAGGGTCTGAGGGTCTTATCCTTCTTAGCAACAAAAAAAGAATCCTGCTCCTACAGGTGACGAGGAAGGACGAATAATACCTGACGCCAAGGAGTCCCGAATGTAGTTCTCCATAGCCTCCGTCTCCGGGCGGGAGAGATTGTACAGGCGACTGCTGGGGAGAGGGGCTCCTGGCTGGAGGTCAATGGCGCAGTCGTAAGGGGCCGGTGAGGAGGAAGAGAAGTAGCTCTGTGTTTGCAGAAAACGGATGCCAGGTCATGATACACGTCAGGGACAGCAGAAAGATCCATGGACTCCAGTGGAGGTTGAGGCACAGTGCTGACAGGGGTCTGAGCAGAACACAAACAATTCACATGACAAAATGTGCTCCATGAAACAATTCTACCGGTCACCCAATCAATGTGTGGATTGTGTCTTATGAGCCAGGGGATACCAAGGACCAGGGGGGTCTGTGGGCAGTCAATTATATGGAATTGAATGTTCTCCTGATGATTACCCGACACTCTGAGACAAACAGGAACAGTCTGATGAGTAACACGGGTCAACAATTGTCCATTTAGACCCCTTAGCCTGCAGCGGACAGTCCATAGGAACAGTCTCTAACTCCATTTGTTGAGCCAACTCTCGATCCAAAAGCTTTCATCGGCACCAGAGTCAACCAGCGCACTAACCGAGAAATTCTGGGACTGCCACTGGAGGGATGCCTGGAGCAGAATGCGGGGAGAAGAGGAAGAATCCGCTGCTCGGCTCACCAAAACTTCTCCCAATAATGATGAGCCGGCCCTTTTCCCGGACGAACTGGGCAGGAAGGAACGAAATGACCAGCTTCTCCACAATACAGGCAGACCCGAGCCTGAATACGACGTGCACGCTCCTCTGAGGACAACCGTGCACGACTCCACCTCCATGGCTTCGGGTTCAGTGCTCCTCGTATCGACTCGGGAAGACTCGGCTTTCTCCGTAGGGAAGATGCGGGAAGGAGTTTGTTGACGACAGACCAGTTGCTTGGAACTAACACTCCTCTCCCAGGCGGCGCTCCCGAATCCGATTATCCAACCTGATTGTGAGTGAAATAAGATTATCCAGCGTAGGCGATACATCATATGACACCAACTCATCTTTTAAAGTCTCAGACAAAGCATTGATGAACACTCCTTGTAATGCCTCGTCATTCCAACCGCTCAACGCCTAATCGTCCGAAACTCCACTGCCATCTCCGCCACACTGCGAACCCCCTGCCGAAGAGACAACAACCGCTTTCGCAGCCTCCTTGCCCCGTACGGGTGGTCAAAAACCTTCCTCATCTCAGTGGAGAAGGCCAACGTAAGCGTTGCAAATGTCCGACTGACTCTCCCAGACCGCGGATCCCCAGGCACGAGCGGAACCGCTAGTAGAGTTGATAAGGTAGGCAATACGGGCTCTTTCTGAGGCGTAGGTGAGGGGCTGTTGTTCAAACACTAACGAGCATTGAGTCAAAAATTCACCACAGGTTCCCATGTTTCCCATCATAGCGCTCTGGAGCAGGAACAAAAGGCTCTCTGATCTGGGCTGGAGGGCCAGGAAAAACAGGTGGAGCAGGAGAAGGGGCAGTTTGTATGCCATGCCCGAGGGTTGCATTATTAACTTGGGTAGTAAGGACAGACACCTGATTGGTGAGTAATTGAACCTGATTAAACAGCACCTGACTGTTCTCAGCAATAGTCTTAAACAGGGTATCATGTTGGCCAAGTAAAATGTCCTGATTGGCTATAGCAGTCCGAATTTGAGTGCACTCTGGGGTGGTATCCGAGCTACTGTCTGCTGGGTTCATGTTGGTCAGATCATACTGTCATGATTTAACTGGATTAGAACCCAAATGCAGACAAGTACACCAAGCCAGAGAAGGTTTAACAAGTTTATTTACAATGTTCAAAAAGTCCAGGTTTCCAATAATAGGGGAAGAGCAAGTCCAGGTTACAGGGAGGGTAACAGATCCAGGTCAGGGCAGGGTGGTACCGTAATGTCCTAGTGTCCGTGGTGAGTCCAAAAGGGAGGTCCGGTAGTGGGGAGCAGGATGGTGGTGGCAGGAGTGAAGCGGAGGCAGAAGTCAGGTTCCCATAATCTGTGGCACAGGAGAAAAGTAAATAGAACAGGCCAAAAACACAAAGAGCGAAAACAAACAGGTTGAGTCGGCAGCGAGACTAACATGGTCGTCTTGACTATGATCTGACGATGAGTGGAAAGTTTGACCGGGTCTTAAAGGCTGAGGTGATTATGGTGAATGAGCTGCAGCTGGAACCCTGACTCCCGCACACCAGACCTCACTCCTGCAATCAAGGACAGACAGAGGGGAGGGGGAGAGCAGAGAGAGAGAGCTACCTAGCAGCAGTAGGCCTAACAGAATGTACCATATACCGGAAGTGACACGGAAGTGATGAGCGTGGTCTTTTCGTGTTGTTTATGGTGACCGCCCGAACATGGACTGCGGCCGAGGGATGTTTTGCCCGTTTTGTGGCAAACACATGAACAGCTTAACGCGGTTTTGCTTTACGTGTGGTCGGTGTTTGGAGTTTTTAAAGGACGCGGACCAGACGGAAACACCAGACATACTGCATCATTGCGTTCAATATTTTAACGAGGGTCACTCGAACGCTGTAATCGTGGACATGATGTCAAGTCTACACGGTGTAAACATCAGCTTGAGGACTCTTAAAAGTAAACTGAACGAAGCCGGTTGTACCGCAGAAAGGATTATTCCTCGCCAAACGCCGTGAGTAACGCCATCAGATTTGAACTTCGTGGACCTGGACAACTACTCAATGGGACCTAACTATATGTGGCACGCAGATGGTTATGACAAACTTAAGCCATTCGGTTTGGCCATTTCGGGATGCATAGATGGATTTTCACATAAAGTATTGTGGCTTCAATGTGGACCAACAAATAATAACCCAACAGTGATTGCTCACTATTTCATGTCATGTGTGCGAAACCTCGGTATCATCCCCATGAGACTGAGGACTGATTGCGGCACTGAGAACGGCATAATGGCTGCAATTCAATGTACCCTACGCCACCATCACAGTGACTACTACTCTGGAGCGTCCAGCCACATGTACGGCTCATCTATAAATAACCAGCGTATTGAGTCCTGGTGGTCTATATTTAGAAAGGGAAGGTGAGTTGTCTTCATAAAGGGTCATTGCATCTTTTGGTCATTCGATTTTCTTCTCAGGAACGATTAATGAAAAACGAGCACAATAATTATCAATACAAATTTGTAAAGCAAATCTTGCCCGGTCAGGAAAAGTAGCTGTTCCTGAAAAGAAAATCGAATGACCAAAAGATGCACAGACCATACATTTCATTATAACTAACCTTTATTATTTATAGTATAACTAAACATTTGTATCCATTTCTATAGGTCTCAGTTCTGGATGGAGTTATTTGCCGACCTTAGAGATGCCGGATACTTCAACGGGAGTCATGAGCATCAATGCCTATTGAGATATTGCTTTGGTGATGTTATTCAGAAGGACTTGGATGAGTGTGTGAGACTGTGGAACAGCCACAGGATTCGCCCTTCCAGAACAGCAGCATGTCCAGGAGGAGTGCCCAATGAACTCTACTACTTACCACACAGGTTATACATTGGTGATAATAAACAGATAAAAGCATTAATGTAACGTTTTAGCTTAAATGAAAATAAATGCAATTATGTATTCTATTTAACATAGGTTTGGCTCCAGAGACTGCGGATTTCAAAGTGAACAAGCTGAACTGGATGCCCTTCCTGAGGCTAGCCTGTCAATGACTCCTTGTGGGGACCCAAACATGCAGGAGTACTTGGACTTTGCCATGGAACACAATCAGTTACAGAAGCCAGACAACTGGGAGTCTGCATCCGAACTGTACATGAAACTAAAAGAAATGGCTCAGCTATGAAATGATCAAAAAGGGAGGGTTTTTCTGTCTGAACACAATATTTATGAATCTGTCACCCAAAGCTTAATTGTTTTTAAGTGTGAAGTAAATTAATCAAAAATAGTAATCAGTATTTATTACACTTTTGTAGTATTGAGAGTAATGGATCTAAAACATTTTCAAAATGTTTACTGTGAGAAAAGAACATGCTCACATACAGTAACATTATAAAAACAACTTTGGCAACTGCACTTTAAAAGTGCACCTTTAATAGGGTTGGGCATCAAGAACCAATTCCTACTTGGAATAGTTAAAAATTACGATTCCATCGGAATTGTTTCTTTATTGGAATCGTTTTGGAGGATTGGGTTTCAAATCTGATCATGGGTTCCAAATTTAATATGCGAAGTTTTGGTTTCTGTAGCGGCCAGGTGCTTGTTGTGCTGCAGCCATGGAGCACAGTAAGCGGTGCTCTAGTGTGGCTTTATTTTACATTGAAAAAGCCCCTCAAACTGCAACCCACCTTTGAATCAAAATAAAACTTTCCTCTTATTTGTGAAATAAGCATGTGACCCGTTTCAACTCCACCACTCAAAGAATCGGAATCGAGAATCGATAAGAACCGGAATCAAAAGGAAGAATCGGAATTGGAATCAGAATCGTTAAAATCTAAATGATGCCCAACCCTAACCTTTAACAACAACAACTTTTTCAGAGTCTTAACTCTAGGGGTCATCCATCATATAGCTTAGAAACAGCCGAATCCTGGACTATTTTGAATTCCAAAGTCCATTTGTGACTTAAACAAAGTGTATGAGTCTAGGAGTGGTAATCTCAAGGAGTTTGAACATGTATTTGCCATTGGGAACGCAGAGTCCTCCAGGAACTCTATTTGAGGCAGTGGTTCCAAGCCAGATGGGGGAAGTGAAGACAGCCCAGTAGCAAACATCAAAACATCTTCCACAGACACAGCAGCCTGGCCTTCTGCAAAGAAAAACAATTCAGATACATCACTGCCATGTGTTTTCTTAACTAGTTATAAAAAACAAACTAACAAACCTTCACAATCAAGGAGATAGTCTGCCCAGTAGGCCATGGTTTGACTTTCTTTAAGTCTTCGATTACTCCCCGAAGGACTGAGGTCAGGTTTGAAGAGTCTCTCAAGCTCAAAAGCAGTGAGTCGCCTTTCAGAGTGGCACATGACAGGGGCCAGCAAAGTAGGGGTGTTGCTGTAGTGCAGTCAAAAACTCCAGGGTTGAAAGACCATCTCTGAATCTACAGAGTGAACACAAACATTGTTTCACTGCTGTGTAGTGCCAATTGAATTTAAAATTATCTAAAGAAAAACTATTAAATATTCTCTTGTCTACAATTACTATCCACCTTAACATTGTTGAAAATTGATTTCAAAAACCCTATTTTTGCATTGCACATTAAACGTTAATTGTTACAAACTGTAAGTATAACACACAGAAACAAAAGACTGGAATGACACAGACGGATGGGTGGCTTGAGCACTCACACGATGCCTTCAGAAAGTCTACACACCCATTGCACTTTTTCACAACTTTGTTTCGTTATAGATTCAATTTAAAATAGTAATATTAATCTTTTTCCTCATCAGCCTACACACAATACATCATAATGACAAAGCAAAAACAAGTTTTAGAAATTGTAGCAAATTTAATAAAAATTAAAAACTGGAATATCACATTCGCACAAGTTAATTAACCATTTTCTCAGTACACTGTTGAAGCACCTTGGAAGTAATTCCAGCCTGGATTCCTCGTGTATGAAGCTACAGGCTTTACACACAACATCACCACACTCTTTATATCTGATTTTCAGGGACATTTACAAGAGATACTAAAACCTCTCTGCATGTCAGGATCTCTATGAGAACTGAGGGGCAGAAATAGATCCATATGTAAATGACACTGCTACAGTATGGAGCAGGTGGTTGGATAAACAGCAGCAAGTCATCAAGGGTTTGATGGGTAAGTGAGCCTCAAACCATCACTCTGCTGCCAGATGTGCAGCAGAGGTGGATGGATCACTTTAAGGGGTAACTGGACTGATTTTCCTCTATGGAAGAGTTAGTCAGGAGGAGAAACCTAAGATCTAATTTCTGTTTTTGCTTTGTCATTATGATGTATTGTGTTAGATTGATGAGGAAAAGGGATTTAAATATATTTTAAATTGAATCTATAAAGGTGTGCAGACTTAATGAAGGCACTGTAGTTTGACACAGAATGAAGTGACATCACATATCCGTTGAAATACACTAAGGTACAAATTCTGATTAAGGACAAATTGATAACAGATATACATACTTGCATAAACCAAAGATGGGGACCATGAGGCATTTCAAACAAAAAATCCATACATAAATAAATAAAAATCTCATCACTACAAATATCATCTTACCTGTCAATTACAGATGAGTTGCGGTCAATGGTATACCATTGGAGGTAGTCTGACACGATTTCTTTCTTTTCTTCCACAGTAGCCACATGTCTCAGACAACCTGCTGTCTGTAACATTGTGCTGTGTCTCATCATACATTCTTGCAGAGCATCCAATGAAGCAGCATTCTCAATCTGAAAGACATGAAAATGGGCAAAAACACCCCAGTCAATAACTGTATGCACTGTATCTCCTTGCCTATTTTTTTAATAACGTACATAGCAAGGTGTAATCTTACACTATCAAAAACTAATAAATTAATTAAATATATTCCGCACGTGATATAGGAAGTAAACATTGTCTCAAAAACACTGCAGTAAGTATGAAAAACTCTGCCCTACCATACCCTTATGCTATTCTCACCTCTTGCAAAGCTTTCCCTATTTCTTCATCAGTTATTAAATTATTTGTTGCTTTGAATGAAGGCTGGCCTGCAAGATAATGTACAAGATCTTCTGACAGGAACTGGGGTCCTGGACCTCCATGCACAACTGACACAGCAATCATCTTTCCTGCCAAGTAGTATTCATCCTCCCTAACAGCTGTGAATGAATTCATTTGCAAAATTAAAACAATGCATTACTGTATATACTGTAATATGCAAGCATATGTCATGTGATATATCTGGTCAATGAGCATTAACCAACCATTAGTAGCCTATAGTACACATCCAACCAATATGCATACCCTTTGCATTGTAGACCAAGAACCGATGTCCTTCTGGTCCATCAAAATGGGCCGGTCTTTTAGGGTGTTTCATCAGTAGAGTTAAAAACTCTCGTCTTGGACCACCAGTGTCAATTCCCTCTTCCAGAACACCAGTATCATCAGTAAATTTCACCAGCATGTCACAGGTTTCAGAATATGTTGTACGCTTGAAACCTCTGACTGCCCCATACCAAACATTATCCCTTGAGATGTTAAACCGGCTGACTTTTTTATGATCAATAGGAAGAGACAGGTTTGCTACGATGTCAGGTAATGCAATGTCCGTCTCCTCCCTGTAATGACAAAAAGTTAATTCATTTGTGGATATTCCAGATATACAAGAACTATTGTACAGTGAAAAAAACTGGAGTGCTATAGTCAAAGCATATTACATTGCTGTGTGTTGGAAATTCTTCACATTGACAGCAACCGGCTCTTTCGTCCTCCTGCTCAACATTTGGTGAATACAGGTCTGTGTATTTACTGTTGGGAAATTGCCATTTCCATGTTAAAACATCTTACAAACAAAAATGTCTTCCCCATGTAATCAGTTCAATACATTTAAATTATGTCAGTCATTATCTTTTCCCTTTTTTTTTACTTACCTGTAGCAAGACATTTTTTCTGGATTTGCTTCCGGTGGATCCAGATCCTCAGCATCAGATATTACTATCTGAAAAAAAAGATTAAAATGTCTGAAACAACAACACTGAAAGCAAGAAATGTCATGCTGCCACACTCTGCCTTATTACCTGTCCAGGCTGAATTGTTGATTGTCCTGGTGCATCTCTGAAACATGATAAAACATATTAAAATGATTAGCTCCATGATAAATGCTATAATGTAGCTTTGAGTAGCATGTAGTAGTAGAGGGAACAGAAAGATGTATTTAAAAAAAAGATTATTTTGAGAACATGTGGATAGGAGCGCTTCCTGGACTCAAATCTGAGTTAGTTTGAGTTTCTTTTTTAATGGAAAAGGTATAAAATAAAAGAAAGCTCAAACTACTATTTTTTAACTATTAAAATGCTTGTATTGCAAGTGGCCAAGCCATACAGAACCAATTTAAAAGAACTTTAATGCCTTTTTGCATCTAGCCTTCGCAGCGAGTCAAACAGATGAAATGAGAGACAATGGGTCTTTTCTAGTGTCCAAGGTGTTCTGGGCTAGAGTAGGTGTTGTAGACATCTTAAAACCAGTAGGTGTCCTTCAGGCCTACAATAGTCAAATCATGTAAACATTATGTATATGGATGTGTCCCATGTTTCCTATTGGTGGATTACCACTAGAAAAACCCAGTGTCTCTCATTACATCTATTTGACTCCCTGACAAAGGCTAGATGCCGAAACGTGTTGGAGTTCTTTAAGTTGGTTCTGGATGACCGTGCCACTTCAGTAAAGGCCTATAGTACCTATGCAGGATCGACAGTGATGTGGACATATGAATGGACAGTGGATACCCCCACTTAATTCTCACGTGTTTTTTTAATGGTTTGGTTAATTTTTGTTTATTCAACTGCAAGAGCAACTGTATTTCAGTGGGTTTATTCTGTAAAGCTCTGCTCACACAGGCAGCTGTGGGTCCTTTAGGTAGGGGAGCAGGGGCACCGCAGTCAGTTACAGAAACAGCTGATAGCATGTAGCAACGTTGAGCTTATGTGCAGCAATATAAATGTATGTATAATGTGTATGTGAATAAGTAGTGAAATATCTGCTAGTAGTTTTATCAGTTTTGTGAGTTAAATTAAAAAAATTGAAATTGCACTTTACCTGGTAGTGAAAGCACTGTAGCCCAACAAAATATGAATTATTATTGCACGTGTGAAAATTCCTTTGTGTCCAAGTGTGCAACACCTACCCTTTCATCGTCCAGCTTGTGTTTGGGAGTACTTCGATTTTGTGGTTCAAAAACCTGAGAGGAAACGGATAAAATGATCAACAACTTTCAACAGGTTCCATTATTTTTCCATTACCACATACAGTATATATCAATGCTGAATGGTTGTCTGTGTTACTGTATAATAGTTACTGCAAAATAATCAAAACAAGCCTTTTTCCACTAAAATATTGACCAGGACATTGATTTTATGCTTAAAATCCAATGTACATCTAATTAATAAATTATATGAAAATGAATAAATACAAACATACATAAACATTTAAAAAAGAGAAATAACTGATGTACCAAAGTGTCAGCACGATTGAGTTCAGCTGTGCTCCTTGTTGTGATGACAATTTCAGAATCAGAGTCTGAGGTATCATCCACTGAAAAAAATAATTCAAACAACCATTATCTATCCTCCAGCAGAGTATCTAAATATGTAAAAATATTGAATCATGAGATCCACTAACCTCTTTTATAGTGTTTTTCTAGGCAAATGAAAAAAGTGATCCTGGAATATGCCTTTCCTATTTCCTTTTTATATTCTGCCAATTTGAATGGCCTTTCTGACCCAGGCACATGAACCACCTCTGAGCAGTCTGGATACAAAAGGACATAAGGTCCTTCGTGCATGTCCTTGTTAAATGTTGTCATTTTCTGGACAGCTTGTTTCAGGAAATCAGGTGCTGCTACCTCTGGGTCTGTAAATAACTGTAGTGTTTTCCCTCTTAGAGGTTTTAAATCAGTTCCACTTGGCACCATCAATCCTACGTTTATCTAGTAAAATAACAAAGATATAATTAATGTATACATAGGTAAAATAAATATACACAAACACACAAATACATATAGAGCATTGCAAAATTGTATAGGACGGTCAGTACACCTTACCTGGACGTGTTCTTTCTTTAGGCCTATATCTTCCTTTTGGCCCATAGTTAAAAGACTGTCGTTCTTTTGATTTCGAGCTTCTGTACTCCATGAACTGTTTGTATGATGGGCATGGTTGTTCTGCAGAAATGGACAGAGTTCCGAAACAGAAAGTTAGAACCGCTCAAAAATCATTAGCGTTACTGTCCTAGCTAGCGCGTTTTTGTTTTCGCTAAACTTACTTTGCATAGCACTGTCCGGCTGTCGAGACGTCCCCTGTGTTTCAGACGTCCCCTGTGTTTCCAATGTTTCCGTCTTGTCCGCGTCCTTTAAAAACTCCAAACACCGACCACACGTAAAGCAAAACCGCGTTAAGCTGTTCATGTGTTTGCCACAAAACGGGCAAAACATCCCTCGGCCGCAGTCCATGTTCGGGCGGTCACCATAAACTTATTTGACGCCATAAACGCTCATCACTTCCGTGTCACTTCCGGTATATGGTACATTCCCTTTCCGTGACGAATCTGTCATTTGTAAATTTGTTTCGGGACTGGTAAAAGTGTTTTGCGTCTTGTTAATTTGTTTTCTAAAATGTTAATTTGTTTTCTAAAATGTTAATTTGTTTTATAAAATGTAAATTTGTTTTATAAAATGTAAATTTGTTTTCCAAAATGTAAATTTGTTTTCCAAAATGTAAATTTGTTTTCCAAAATGTAAATTTGTCTCGAGCTTTGTAAAAGTGTTCCATTCTTTGTAATGTTGCTTTGCACTTCCCGCCACCGTA
>NW_025537885.1:0-26080 GCF_020615455.1 Coregonus clupeaformis | reverse complement strand
GGTGATAAGTGTTCCAGTAGGTGATTAAGTGTTCCTAGGTTGAATGTTCCGTTTTTTTCCTAGGTACGAGTATTCTGGTTTAGTGATCCAGTGGTGATAATTATTTCCAGTAGGTGATAAAGTACTCCAGTGGTGATGTGTTCCAGTAATATATCGTGATATGTTCCAGTTTATACTGTTCCAGTGGTATAGTGTTCTGTATTTATTTTCTTGATGTGTTCCTAGGTGATTTTCCAGTGGGATAATTTCCATTAGGTGGTTAAGTGTTCATTTGAGTATATTCCAGTAGGTGATTAGTTTCAGTAGGTGACTAAGTATTCCATAGAGTGATGAAGTGTTTCCAGTGGTATATCGTTCAGTGGGTGATAAAGTATTCCAGTGAGTGATGACTCGTTCAGTAGGTGATGAAGTGTTCCAGTAGATTATGGTTGTTCCAGTGGGTGATTAAGTGTTAGTTTATTATATTCCAAGTAGGTGATATATTTTTTTTATTTCCGTATGAAGTTTCAGTGTATGTTTCCAGTGGGTACTAATGTATTCATTATTAGTATGTATTCCAGTGTATATGTTCATGGTATAATTATTCCGGTGGGTGATGAATTTCCATAGGTATGCCAGTGTATTGTTCCAGTTTGTTTCCAGTAGTATAGAAGTGTTCCAGTGGTGATAAATGTTCCAATGGGTGATGTATTCCATAGATAGTCATTCGAGTAGTGATGAAGTGTTTCAGTAGGTGATGAAGTGTTCCAGTGGGTTATGAAGTGTTCAGTGGGTGATAGTGTTCCAGTGGGTATGATTTCAGTGTATTAAGTGTCTCATCAATGTGACGTCTTCGTATAAGTATTCCAGTTATGTATCAGTAGGTAATATCTTTCATATATATTTGTTCCAGTGGGTAATGGAGTCTTTCCATTAGGTGATGAAACTCTTCCAGTAAGTATAAAGTATTCCAGTAGGTGATAATTATTTCAGTAGGAATATAAGTATTCCAGTGTAAGTTCATGTATATATTCATAGGTATAATTTCCGAGTGAGTATAATGTTCCAATAGTATTGATAATTTCGATGGGTGATGATTTCCAGTGGGTGATGAATTATTCCATTTGATGTTTCCAGTGAGTGATGAGTGTTTCAGTGGTATAATTCTTCCAGTGGGTGATAGAATTTTCCAGTGGGTATAAGTTTCCATAGTATAATTTCATGTATGAATTTTCAGTGCTTATTTCTTTCATTTCTCCGTTCCATAGAGTATAAGTGTTCAGTGGTATGGTTTCCAGTGGGTATGTTTCCATAGGTTTATTCATGTTATGAATATTCAGTAGTGATAGTTTCATGTGATGTTTCGTTCCAGTTATAAGATATTCCAGTGTGATATTTTTTGATAATTTCTGGTATTTAATTTCCAGTGGTTAATATTTCCAAAGTATAAGTATTCCAGTGTATAATGTTCCAGTTATTAATTTATTTTCATGTATAGAAGTATTCCAAGTGGGTGATGAAGTATTCAGTGGTATAGATATTCATGTATTAAGTATTCCAGTGGGTATCTTATTCCATAGTTATTCCAGTAGGTGATAACTGTTCCAGTAGGTGATAATTGTTCCAGTAGGAAGTGATTATTTGTTTCAGTGGTTGATGAACTCGTTCCAGTGTATTTTCCAGTGGCTGATGAAGTTTCAGTGTAATGAATTTCTGGTGATGTTTCCTTATTTTCAATGTATATGTTTCAAGTAGGTGATGCTTCTTCCATGGTTTGGTTTCATAGTTTTTTCCATTCATTTTTCTTATGATTTCCATTGTAATGCTTTCATATATGAAGTTTCAGTAGGTAATGATTTCCATTTAAATTTCCAGTGGTATTATTCCAGTAGGTAATAAATGTTCCATTGGTTTAATATTCCAGTAAGGTGACCAAGCTCTTCCAGTAGGTGATTCTTTCCATAGGTGATTAATTATTCCATGGTATAAAATTTTCATAGTGATAGTTTCAAATTATAGGAAAGTTTCATTGATCTTTCCATATATCAAAGTTTTCCAGTGTGATAGTATTCCAGTGGTGATATTTCATGTATAAAATATCCAGTAGTGATGGTATTCCAGTGTGATAGTATTCCAATATTATGTATTTTTCCAATTTAATTTCCAGTAGGTGATAGGGTATTCTATATTATTCCAATTGTGTTTATACATAGTATGACTGTGTTCTCGTGGTATAAGTATTCCACTGGTAATAAGTCTTTCAGTATAATGCTACCCAGAGGTATTAAGTTTCCATTATGAAGTGATTCCAGTGCGTGATCGGTATTCCTGTATGAGTTTCCAGTGCGTAATGTTTCCAGTATGATGAAGGTATTCCAGTGGGTAATACTTGTTCCAGTAGGTGATTATTTCAGTAGTTTAAAGTTTCCTTTTTGTGGTAATGAACTCTTTCAGTGGATTAATAAAATTTTTCAGTGGGTAATAGTTTCCATTGGGTATGAAGTTTCCAGTGGGTGGTAGAAGTTTCCAGTAGGTAATGAAGTATTCCAGTGGTTCGATATTGATCCATTGGTGATAAAGTCTTCCAGTGTTTAGTTTTCCGTGGGTGATACTTGTTCATGAATTTTCTGGTGATAATTGTTCCAGTGGTGATGAAGTGTTCCAGTGGGTATAATTTGTTCCAGTGGTGATAAGTTTCCATGGTGATGAACTCTTCCAGTGTGATACTCTTCCATGTATATTTTCCAGTGGGTAATGAAGATTTCCAGTAGTAGAAATATATTCAGTAGGTGATTTTTCATGCGTGTAGGTTTCTTAATAATTTTCAGTGTGATAAGTATTCCAATCGTGATAAGTATTCCAGTAGGTATTAAGTATTCCAATGATGATAGAGTATTAATCAGTGGTATGATTTTCAGTGGTGATTATTCCAGTAGTAATAAAGTATTCAATGGGTGATGAAGTATTCCAGTGGTTGATGAAGTATTCCAGTAGGTGATGAACGTATTCCAGTGAAGTGATGACTCATTCCAGTAGGTGATGAAGTATTCCAGTTGGGTGATAAAGTATTCATGTATTGAAGTTTCCTGGGTGATAATTTCCAGTTTTCGTTCCAGTTTCTATTCCAGTGGTATGAATATTCATGGTAATGATTTTCATGAAGTATTATTCGTATGATATTTCTATATAATTTTCAGTGGTGATATGTTCCATTGTGATATTTCATGTATAAGTTTCCAGTGTATTTTTCCGGTATGATCAGTTTTTTTTTTCATTTATGAATATTCATATTTTTATTTTCTTCTTATTTCCATTTACTTTCATAGTATATTTTCTAATTTTCAGTATGTGTATCAATGGGTATGAAGTTTTTCATTGATAAGTGTTCAGTGGGTGATATGTTCCATGGTGATAATTGTGATTTAAGTTTCCAGTGATTGATAACTCTTCCAGTGTGATGTTTCCAGTGGGTGATGAAGTGTTCCAGTAGGTATGGTATTCCGTGGTGATGGTTTCATTTTTAATGTTCAATTGATAAATATTCCATAGGTATACTCTTCCATTTTTATATTCAGTAGGTGATGAAGTATTCCAGTAGTTGATAATTATTCCAGTAGGTATGAAGTATTTTCAATGGAAGTGATGAGAAGTATTCCAGTAGGTGATGAAAGTGTTCCAGTGGGTGATAAGTGTTCAGTAGTATGAATTTTCAGTAGGTAATTAACTCTTCCAGTAGGTGATGAAGTATTTCCAATAGGTAATGAGTATTCCAGTCGTTTTTCCATATGTATTCCAGTGATTATGATATTCCAATGGAGTAATGAATATGTTCCATAGTATTATTTCAGTGTGATAATTTTTTTAATGTTCCAGTAGGTGATAAAGTATTCCAATGAGTGATATTTCCAATTTAATAAATTTTCAATTTATATATTCCAGATATTTTCGTTAATTTTCATTGATAATATTCTGGTGATGAAGTATTCCAGTAAGTAATTATATTCCAGTTGATTTTCATTGATGTTTCCATTGTTTCCAGTTGTTTTCATAGGTAATGATTATTCCATGGGTTAGTATTCCATGGGTATATTCCATGGTAATTATTCCAATGATAATTTCCATTTATTATTCATATTATGTAGTGTTCCAGTACGTAATCGAAGTATTCAATGTATTTTCATGTATATTTTCCATGTGATAAATTTTGGTATTATTCCTTGATTATTTCATATATATATTCCAGTAGGTGATAAGTTTCTTCAGTAGGTAATGACATCTTCCAATCGGTGATGAAGTATTCCAGTAGGTGATGTTGTTTTTTGATAGAAGTGTTCTTAATGAAATGTTCCAGTGGGTGATATTGTTCCGTGGGTGATAGAAGTTTCCATAGGTGATGACGTGTTCCAGTGGTGATGAAGTTTTCAGTGGTGATAGAATGTTTCCAGTGGGTGATGAAATATTCCAAGTAGGTGATAGTATTCCAGTAGTAATGAATGTCAGTAGGTGATTATTCCAGTAGGTATACTCGTTCCATGTAGTAAGAGGAAATATTTCCAGTAGGTGATTGATTATTTCCCAGTAGGTGATAAGTATTTCCATATATAAGTGTTCCATGGTGATGAGTGTTCCAGTGTGATGAATGTTCCATTGATGACTCAAATGTTCCAGTGGTGATGAAGTATTTCCATAGGTGATGAAGTGTTCCATAGTATAAGTGTTCCAGTGGGTGATGAAGTGTTCCAGTTGGGTGATGAATCGTTCCCAGTGGTGATAACCCATTCCGGTGGTGATGAAGTATTCCAGTGGTATTAAATGTTCCAGTATGACTAATTTTCTAGGTATTAGTGTTCCAGTAGGTGATAAGTATTCCAGTGGGTGATTATTTCAGTAGGTTTTGTGTTCCAGTGGGTGATGAAGTACTCCAGTAGGTGATGAATATTTCCTGTATACTTCCAGTAGAATATTCTGAATTAATTTTCCAGTAGGTGATTTTTCCATGGTATTAAATTGTTCCACTAGGTGATACTTTCCAGTGTATGAAGTGTTCCAGTGGTTGAAGTCGTTCCATAGGTGATGAAAGTGTTCCATGTGATTATTTATGTTTCAGTGTGATGGTTTCCAGTGTGTACTTTTCCATGTGATGAGTATTCAATTGTAATAAGTATTCCAGTAGTGATAATATTTCATGTGAGTGTTCCAGTAGGTGATGAAGTATTCCAGTGGGTGATAAGAGAGTGTTCCAGTGTATTATTTGTTCCAGTGGGTGATGATTTCCTATGAAGTTTTATTTTCTTTTTCGTTTTCTTTTATTTTCCGTTATAGTTTTCCTGGTATGGAAGTATTTCCGTAGGTAGTTAAAGTGTTCCATGGTATAGATATTCCTGTGATTATTTCAATAGTATGATATTTTTCAGTGGTAATGACTCTTCCAATGGGATAAAGTTTTCATGGTGATAATTGTTCCAAGTGAAGTAAGTATTAATGCAGTAATAAAATTTGTATTCCCAATATTAATGATGATAAGTGTTCATAGTAAATATATTTCCAGTAAAAAAAAATTATGGTATACTCGTTCCATAGGTAATGATTTTTCGGTATTAAAGTGTTCCAATGTAGGTATAAGTATTCTTAATTAAATATTCCATTGGAAGTAATGAGAAGTATTCCAATGGAAGTGATGAATATTTCATGTGATGTAAGTATTCCAATAGGTAATGTATTTCAATATAAAGGTATTAATGTTCCAATTGTATTTATTATCTCAGTAGGTGATGAGTATTCCAGTAAGGTGATAAATTGTTCCATTATTATTTCCATTATATTTTTAATGGTGATGAAATATTCAGTAGGTGATGAGTGTTCCAGTAGGGTAATAGAGGAAATGTTCCAGTAGTGATACTCTTCCAAGTGGTTAGAAGTGTTCCATGGTGATAATGTTCCAGTGGTGACAACTCGTTCCATTGATATAATATTCAAGTGGGTGATGAAGTGTTCCATAGGTAGTAGAGGAAATGTTTCCAGTGAGTGATGGTGTTCCAGTAGGTGATAGTTTCTCATTTTATCTGTTGCATAATCATTCATTGGTATATACGTTTCCATAGGTATAAAGTATTCGTGATGAATAAATTTCCAGTAGTTGAATGTTCCATAGGTATTAAATTTCCAGGTAATGAAGTGTTCCAATGTTAGGCCAGTGTTCCAGTGGTAAGTCTTCAGTAGGTATTGAAGTGTTCCAGTGAGTGATAGAAGTGTTCCATAGTAAGTGATTTCCATAGGGTGATTAAATATTCCATAGGTGATAAGTATCCAGTAGGTGATGAAGTGTTCCAGTGTATAGTGTTCCAGTAGAGTGATGAAGTTTCAGTGAGTGATATTTTCATTGATAATTTTCTGTGATGAAAGTATTTCCAGTGGGTGATGAAAGTGTTCCAGTGTGGTGATGGGTATTCCGTTATAAGTGTTCCAGTGGTGATGAAAGTGTTCCAGTGGGTTATAAGTGTTTCATAGGTGATACTCGTTCCGTGTGATGTTTTTATATTGTTCCTTATTGTTTTCCATTTGATTTCCATAGGTGATAAAGTGTTCAGTGGTGACACTTCCGTTCCAGTGTGATAAATGTTCAGTGTATTTTCATAGGTATATTTCCATGGTGATTAAATGTTTCTAGGTATAGTATTCCAGTAGGTGATGAAGTATTCATGGTGATGAAGTGTTCCAGTAGGTGATTAAGTATTTCAGTAGTGATTCGTCGTTTAGTATATATTTCATTATTTTATCATAGGTGATATTGTTCTTTAATTTCCATGTGATAATATTCCATAGGTGATTATTGTTCCAGCTGGTGATAGAGAGTTTTTCCAGTAGGTGATAGAAGTATTCCAGTAGGTGATGAAGTGTTCCAGTGGTGATGGTTTTCCATGGTATATTTCCAGTGACTTGATGAAAAAGTGTTACAGTGGTATACTCGTTCTGTAGTTTTCAGTAGGTGATGATTATTTCCATAGGTGATAAAATCTAGTAATGTTCCAGTAGGTGATGAATTGTTCCATATTATAAGATGAAGTGTTCCAGTGAGTGATAAGTATTCCAGTGGTATTTTCCATTAGTTTCCAGTGTTATTAGTGTTCCAGTAAGTGATGAGTATTCCCGTAGGTAATGAGTGTTTCCATGGTAATAGTTTCCTGATAGAAGTATTCCAGTGGGTGATGAATCGTTCATTTTCCATAGATGATCAAGTGTTCATTGTTTATAGTGTTCCTGTATTATGTATAATTTCATTATATTTTTCCTAGGTGAGTGTTTGTATAGTTTCCATGGTACAAGTGTTCCATTAGTTTCCAGTTATCAAATTATTCCAGTGGTGATGAATTGTTTCATTGTTGATAGGTGTTCTAGTAGGTGATGAAGTGTTCCAGTTTTATGAAATTCCAGTGTAATAGTTTCCAGTGGGTGATGAAGTGTTCCATAGGTGATACACTCGAATTCCATAGGTATTTTCTGGTATATTTTCCATAGGTATTAGTAATCTTTGATATTTGGTTGGTTTTATTCCAGTGGGTAATAACTCATTCCAGTAGGTATTAATATTCCAGTGTGATAAGTATTCCAGTAGGTAATGAAGTATTTCCATAGGTGATAAGTATTCCCGTAGAGTAATGGAACATTAGATAGTAAGTATTCCATTGTTGATTTTCCGTGATTTTTCTTAGTATTCAATGTAATTTCGTATGGAATTTCATAGTGATATCTCCATAGGTTAAGTATTTCCATGTAATAATTCATTCATGCGTAATCAAGTATTCCATAGTTACCAAGTATTCCAGTAGGTGACAACTCGATTCCATGGTAATGAAAGTATTCCAGTATGATTAGTATTCCATGGGTAATAATTTAATCAATGTGTGTTAGTGATCCAGTGGTGATGAGTTTCCAGTGGGTGATGAAGTGTTCCAGTGGGTGATGAAGTATTCCAGTGTTGATGAAGTGTTCCAGTTGGGTGATACTGTTCCAGTAGAGTAAAAAGTGTTCCTGGTAATGATCGTTCCAGTGGTGATAATATTTCAGTAGGTGACAGAGTATTCCAGTGGGTGATGAAGTTTCCAGTGTTATATGTGTTCCAGTTGGGTGATGAAGTATTCCAGTGGTGATAGTATTCCAGTAGGTTAATGAAGTGTTCCAGTGATATGAAGTGTTCCAGTGGGTGATGAAGTATTTCCATGGTAGAGTGTTCCATGTATTTTCTTTCATAGTATATTTTTTCCTGTATAAAGTGTTCCAGTTATTATTCTATATGATGTGTTCCAGTGTATGTGTTCCAGTAGTAATGTCGTTCAATAACAGTAAAAATTATTCATATTCCAGTAGTGATTTTGTTGATAAAGTGTTCCATAGTTGTATTCCAGTGGGTTAGAGTATTCCTAGGTTACTTTGTTTTCCATTGGTTAATATGTCGTTCCAGTAGGTATTAAATATTCCATAATCGATATGTATTCCAGTAGATTAATTTCCTTATTATTCATTTATTTTCTTGATGGTTCCTGGTGATTAGTTCCAGTGATATGAATTATTCCAGTAGGTTACAGTATTCCAGTGGTGATGCATGTTCCAGTAGGGTAATTAAGTATTCCATTTGGTGATGAAGTGTTCCAGTGTGATGATTTTTGGTGATAAGTGTTCCAGTGGTATTTTCAGTGGGTATTGTGTTCCAGTGGTCAGTGTTCCAGTAGGTAAGTAATTGTTCCAGTAGGTATGATTTCAGTGGTGATGATATTCATTGATGAAATTGCTCCAGTGTTGATGAAGTGTTCCTTTGTTCCAGTGGCGATGACACTGTTCATTGAGTGATTAAGTGTTCTAGTGATATTTCCATAGGTAGTAATTCCCCATAGGTGATGAGTATTCCTATATTTATTTTCCAGTATATAAAATTTTAATTCCATGTATAAATGTTCCAGTGAGTACAAGTATTCATTAATATTCATGGTGACGTATTCCAGTAGGTAATTTTGGTGATGAATTGTTCCAGTAGGTGATGAATGTTCTTAGTAAGTGTTCCAGTAGGTGATAAGTGTTCAGTAGGTGATGAAATGTTCAGTTGATGATGAAGTATTCCGTAGGTGATGAAGTATTTCATGTGATGAAGTGTTCCAGTAAGTGATGATTTTCCAGTAGGTGATAATTTCCAGTGGTGATAAAGTATTCCAGTGTATTGTTCCAATGGTATTGTTCCATTAAATTTCCTATATTCTGGTGATAACATTCCAGTGGTGATGAAGTGTTCCAGTAGGTTGAGTGTTCCATAGGTGATGAAGTGTTCCAGTGGTAGAGTTTCAGTTATGTGTTCCAGTCGTGATTTCCAGTGGTATATATTTTCCAGTAGGTGATAGTATTCATTATTTTCCTAGGCCAATTAATTTTTCATAGTGCAATACATCAGTAGGTATTACATTTCATAGGTGATATATTCATAGGTAATAATTTTCCAGTAGTTGAATGTTCCTAGTTATTTAAGTATTCCATATATAATATTGACAGTAGATGATAAGTATTCCAGTAGGTGATTAAGTGTTCCAGTAGGTGATGAAGTGTTCCAGTGTTATTTACTTTGTTCCAGTAGAGTACACTCGTTCCAGTAGGTGATGAATCATTCCAGTGTATTGTAGAGATTTTCAATTAGTAAGTATTCCAGTAGGTGATGAAGTATTCCAGTAGGTGATAAGTATTCCAGTAGGTGATAAGGGTTTCAGTGGTTATTGATATTTCCAATTGGTATTAGAAGTATTCCAGTGGTTGATGAAGTGTTCCAGTAGAGCATTAAGTATTCTATCCTTCCCATCTGCATCTGCTGTTTAATTTATAGACAGAGTGAGTCAGGTAGCAGGGAGGGTATGTGCGCAGTACTCCATCCTGGATATGAGGAAGTTTGCCTCATGCATGGGTTCTGGAGGTTGAGTTCCATCTTTGTGTGGATGTATATTGAGATGCCGGAGGAAGCTTTGAATAGGTCCCTTACTACAGAGGTAATATGAGAAGAATGCAATTGCTGAATTTGTAGGATATTCTAAACTAATTGTTTTTATTAACTTTCCAAATGTAATGTAAGTCCATTAGAATAAACAACTCTTTACAATACCATAGAAGCAGTGTTCTGCTAATATAACAATATTAAACCTTTCATATTTTATTTCCCCTTCAGTAGATACTGTCTGTGTTACTACTAGTATGTAAACATATCAAGTACCCCTTGGTAACATGTCCAGGCCTAGTCGCACCTTCTGTCTGGTGGCCATGGTACACTTGGTAACTGTCAGAAGTTCTACCTTCCTGTCTGGTGGCCAATAGGAATTACTTGTATGTAACATGTCCAAGTAGTCACTTACTTCCTTCTGGTAGATAATGAGATTTACCTTGGCCAACATGTCCAGAAGTAGTCCTTACCTTCTGTCTGGTGGCCAATAGGAGTTACTTGGTAACATGTCACAGTGGTCATACCTCCCTGTCTGTGTTGTTGGGATTTTTGCTGGTAACATGTCACAGTGGTCATACCTCCCTGTCTGGTAGTAATGGATTACCTTGGCCACATGTCAAGTGGTCATACCTTCCTGTCTGGTAGTAATGAGTTACCTTGGCCAACATGTCAAGTAGGTGCCACCTCCTCTCTGGTGGCTGTAGAATTTACCTTGGTAACATGTCAATTCATACCTCCCTGTTAAAGTGACCAATGGAATTTACCTTATTTAACATGTCAGAAGTGGTCATACCTTCTCTGGTGGTAATAGAGGTTGCTTGGTTAACATGTCAAATTGGTCATACCTTCCTGTCTGGTAGTAATAGGAATTTACCTTGGTAACATGTCAAGTATTCACCACATTCCCTGTCCCGAGTGGCCACATAGAGTTTACCTTGGTAACATGTCCCAGAAGTGGTCACACCTTCCTGTCTGGTAGTAATGATTTACCTTGGTAACATGTCCAGAGTAGTCGCACCTTCCTGTCTGGTGGTAATGGGTTGCAGCAGCGCATGTCAGAGTGGTCACACATTCCTGTCAGGTGGTAATGAGGTTACCTTGGTAACATGTCAAAGTGGTCATACCTTCTGTGTGGTGTTGTTGAATTTTACTTATAACATGTCCAAAATATCCTTCTGTCTGGTAGTAATGATTGTGTAGTAACATGTCAAGTAGTCATACCTTCCTGTCTGAGTAGTAATAGAATTTGCCTTGGTAACATGTCAAGTAGTCACACATTCCTGTCTGGTGTGGCCAAGGAGTTTTGCTTAGTGCTGTCCAGAGTTAGTCATACCTTCCTGTCTGGTAGTAATGGGGTTTACCTTGGTAACATTCGTGGTCATACCCTCTGTCCACAGAGTAATGGGGTTACCTTGGTAACATGTCAGAAGTGAATCACCCACCTTCCTGTGTGGTAGTATTGAGTTGTGGCCAACATGTCCAAGTGGTCACCTTCCTGTCTAGTGGCTTAATAGAGATTTACCTAGACAACATGTCAGAGTATGTACTTCCACTGTGTAGTAGTAATGGAATTTCTTGGTTAACATGTCCAGAGTAGTCCACACCTTCCTGTCTGGTATATGGGTTTACCTTGGTAACATGTCCAGAGTAGTCATACCTTCCTGTCTGAGCGGCCAATAGGAGTTGTAATTCTTTATGTCAAGTGATCACACCTTCCTGTCTGGTGGCCAATAGAGGTTACCTTGGTAACATGTCACAGTGATCACACCTTCCTGTCTGGTGGTATTAATTTTAGCAGTAACATTGTGAACTGGTCATACCTTCCTGTCTTGATATTAATGGAATTTTGTTACACTTCCCAGAGTAGTCATACCTTCCTGTCTAGTGGTAATAGGAGGGTTGCAACAGTAACATGTCCGAAGTAGTCCTTACCTTCCTGTGGTAGTAATAGAATTTTACTTGGCCAACATGTCCAGAAGTGATTTTATACCTTCCTGTACTTGGTGTCCCGTAAAAGCAAGCATGGTGATTTCACAATGTGGTGCAGAATCCATGAGTTTCTCCCTCACTCAATTACTAATGTCATTCCATACTTACAATAAGTAAAGTTGTTATAACATTTTTATGCTGCCAGTGCCAGGTCTCTCTCCATTCAGAACATCAGTATCAAAGCCTGTCTGTCAGTACCAGGTCTCTCTCCATTCAGAACATCATATCCAAGCCTGTCTGTCAGAGTGTTGAGTCTCTCTCCCATTCAGAGACATCAGTATCAGCTTATGTCTGTCAGTAAGGTCTCTCCATTCCAAACATCATTATCAAGCTTCTGTCTCAGTGCCAGGTCTCTCTCTCCCATTCAAGAACATCAGTATCATCCCTGTCCTTATGTCATTTTAGTCTCTCTCCATTCAAGACATCAGTATCAACCCTGTCTGTCAGTGCCAGGTCTCTCCATGTCTGTGTTAGGTCTCTCTCATTCAGAACATCAGTATCAAGCCTGTCTGTCAGAGTGCCAGGTCTCTCTCCATTCCAGACCCCATATCAAGCCTGTCTGTCAGTACCAGGTCTCTCTCCATTCAGAGACATCAGTATCAGACCAGTCTGTCAATCTGACACACAAACAGGTACTATGTTGAAGATTGAACAGGTCAATAACCTCAATTTTACACTCCCCATCAAACTAATAAGCACTGTACGGATACAGAGCAGATACACAGGTACCTTGCTAGCTACCTTAGAAACCTGGCTCAGGTTGATCCATAAACCTGCTCTATAAAGGTATATTTCCAGCTGAATACAGCTCAGCGAGCAACTCAAGAGACTATTTAGCCTCTTGGAATACAAACTCAGTTTCGTAATACAAATAACTACAGCATTCCCTGCCCTTCCCAACACTATATCCTCATAAACGTAAAGGGGAGTAAATTGTCAGCACCAAGTAGGAGGTTACTCTATTAATCTCCTCTACTAAAGTGTCTACAGACAGTACTCTGGCAAAAATCACTCTACTGGAGGTATCTTAGCACAGTACTCTGTTAAAACTCCTCTACTAGGAAGGTATCTATTAAGAGAGAGTACTCTGTAAAACTCCTCTATTGGGTTATCTATTATAGTACTCTATTAAAACTCCTCTACTAGGATGGTACTCTGTTAGAAATTACTCTATTAAATCTCCTCTACTAGGAGGTATCTATTAGGGAAGTACTTGTAAACGCTCACTCTACTAGGAGGAGTATCTGTTAGATATTTCGCTCTCTACTAGGAAGGCTGTCTGTTAGAAACCTCTCATCAAAACTCCCTCTACTAATGAAGCATCTCTTCAGTACTCTATTAAATCTCCTCTACTAGCTACTCTATCTTCCTCTACAAGGTTCTATAATTCTCCTCACTGAAAGTATCTGTTAGAAAGTACTCTGTGCATTCTCTCTACTGAGAATTTGTCTATTAGAAGTACTCTGTTAAAACTCCTCTACTAGGAGGGTATCTGTGGGAAGTACTTTCTATTAAAACTCCTCTGCCCCAGAGAGGTATCTGTTAGAAAGCCCTCTATTAAAACTCCTCTACTAGGAGGTATATGTTTAATACTCTGTCTAACTCACTACTAAGGAGAATTGTCTATTAGAGAGTACTCTGTTAAAAAAACTCCTCTACTAGGAGGTATCTATTAGAGAATATTATTAAAGCTCCTCTACTAGGAGGTATCACAATAGAAAGTACTCTATTAAATCTCACTCTACTAGGAGGGTATCTATTAGAGATACTCTATTAATTCTCCTCTGCTAGGAGTATCTATAAAGTACTCTGTTAAACCTCCTCTACTAGGAGGTATCTGTGAAAATACTCTATTAAAACTCCTCTACTAGGGGGGTATCTATTAGGATTACTCTATTAAAACTCCTCTACTAGGAGGTATTATATTTGATGCTCTATTAAAACTCCCCTACTGAGACAATTATCTATTAGAGAGTACTCTGTTAAAACTCCTGAGAGGTATCTATTAATACTCTATTAAAACTCCTCTAGGAGGGTATCTGTTAGAAAATACTCTGTGAAATCTCTCTACTAGGAGGTATCTATTGAAATTATTAAACTCTCTGAGGTATCTGTTGAAATACTCTGTTAAAAAACCATAGGAGGTTATCTGTTGTACTCTGTTAAAGCTCCTCTATGGAGGTATCTGTTAGAGATACCTTAAAAAACTCCTCTACTAGGATGTACTTTCTGTTAAGTACTCTGTAAAACTCCTCTACTGGAGGTATCTCATAATAAAACTCCTCTACTAGGAGTATCTATTTGAAAGTACTCTGGTAAAACTCCTCTACTAGGAGGTATCATTAAATACTCTGTAAAAACTCCTCTACTAGGAGGTATCTAGTAATTACTCTATTAAAGCCTCACTCTTATAGAAATTACTCAATAGAAACTCCTCTACTAGGAGGAGTATATACAACAATACTCTGTTAAAACTCCCCTACTGGACTATCTATTAGAAAGTACTCTATTAAACTTCCTCTACTAGTATCATTTAAATACTCTGTTAAACCTCCTCTACCCTAGGAGTATTTAAATACTCTATTAAAACTCCTCTACTAGGGGGTTATCTATTAGAATACTCTATTAAAACTCCTTCTAGGAGGGTATCTATTAGATACTCTGTCTTGATTTCTATTAGAGATACTCTATTAAAACTCCTCTGAGAGGTATCTATTAGAAGTACCCTGTAAAGCTTCCTCTACTAGAGGATGATACTCTGTTAGAAGTAACTCTCCTTCAAAACTCCTCTACCTGGAGGTACTCTATTAAATCTCCTCTACTAGGAGGTATCTATTAGAGAGTACTCTATTAAAACTCTACTCTATTAGGAGGAGTGTATTATATACTCTATTAAGCTCTCTACTAGGAGGTTATCTATTAGAGAAGTACTCTATTAAAAACTCCTCTACTAGGAAGGTATGTCTATTAGAATACTCTGTAATCTCCTCTACTAGAGGGTATCTGTGAATACTCTATTAAAACTCCTCTACTGGAGGGTATCTATTAGATACTCTATTAAAACTCCTCTACTGGTCTCTAAATCTCTCTGCTAGGAGGGTATTTGTTAGAGTTTATATTAAAAACTCTCTCGGATTTGCTCTATTAAAACTCCTCTACTAAGGAGAGGTATATATTGAAGTACTCTATTAAATATCATCTACTACTGAAGTACCTATTAAATCTCACTCTACTAGGAGGTATATATTAGAATTACTCTATTAAAATTCCCCTACTAGGAGCTGTCCAAAACTCTGCTTAAACTCCTCTACTAGAGAATTGTCTATTAGAATACTCTGCCCAAATCTCACTCTACTAGGAGAGGTACTCTATTAAAACTCCCTGCTAGGAGAGGTATCTATTAAGTACTCTGTTAAAACTCCTCTACTAGGAGGTATCTGTTAGAATACTCTGTAAACTCCTCTGCTAGTTATCTGTTAATACTTTCTATTAAAACTCTCTACTAGGAGGTTATCTATTAAGATACTCTATTAAAACTCCTCTACTAGGAGGGTATCTATTAGAATACTCTATTAAAGCCTCTCAACTAGGAGAGGTACTCTATTAGAGATACTCTATTAAAACTCCTCTACTGAGAGGTATCTATTAGAAATACTCTGTTAAAACTCCTCAGCTAGGAGAATTATCTGTTAGAAAGTACTCTATTAGCCTCCTCTACTAGGAGTGTTATATATTAGAATTTATTCTGTTAAAACTCCTCTACTAGGAGGTTATCTGGCCATGATCTCTTAACTCCTGAGAGGTATCTGTTAGAAGGCTCTGTCATGTCATCTGCCTGGGAGATATACAATGCATTCTCACTACTAAGGAAATTTATCCTATTAAAATTCTCTGTTAAACTCATAACTAGGAGGTATCATAATTTATATTAAAAGCTCCTCTACTAGGAGGTTATATATTAAGAAGTACTCTAGTAAAAACTCCTCTACTAGGAAATATATATTTAAATACTCTGTTAAAACTCCAACTAGGGAGGGAGTATCCTTAGAAAGTATATAGCCAAATATCCTCTGCTAGGGAGGTACTCTAGCCAAAACTCCTCTACTGAGGAGGTTGTGTGAAATTACTCTGTTAAAACTCCTCTACCTGGAAGTGTCACAATCTAGAATTACTCTGTTAAAACTCTCTACTAGGAGTTGTCTGTGAAAGTACTCTATTCAAGCTCCTCTACTAGGAAGGTATCTGTGGACCCTGTTAAATCTCCTCTACTAGGAAGTTATATATTAAGAAGTACTCTATGCAAACTCTCTACTAGGAAGGTATCTGGCCAGAAGAGCACTCTGTTAAACTCCTCTACTAGGATATGCTTTCTATTAGAATTTGCTCTATTAAAACTCTATACAAGGAGTATACATTAGAAATTACTCTATTAAAACTCCTCTACTAGGAGGTATCCTTATAATTGCTCTGTTAAAATCATATCTATTAGAGAGTACTCTGTAAAACTCCTCTACTAGGAGGTATCTGTTAGAGAAATTGCTCTGTTAAAACTCCCTGCTAGGATTATCTATTGAATACTCCTATTAAATCTCCTCTACTGGTATCCATACTCTATTAAAACTTACTAGGTTATCTATTAGAAATACTCTATTAATATCACTCTAATACTCTATTAAACTCTACTTCCAAAAGGAGTTATCTATATTGAAAGTACTCTATTAAATATACTCTACTAGAAGTACTCTGTCGCCTCATACTAGGAGGTATATATTAGGAAGTACTCTCTTAAAAAACTCCCTACTGAGAGTATCACAATTGAATACTCTATTAAAACTCCTCTACTAGGGAGGTATCTGTTAGAAGTCTCTTTAATTCTCACCTCTACTAGGAAATTTTTCTGTTAAAGCTTTCCCTACTAGGAGGTATCTGTCCAAGTGCTCTATTAAGACTCCTCTACTAGGAGGTATCTGTCCAAGTACTCTGTTAAGCTCTCTACTACAGGAGTATCTGTCCCAGAGGTACTCTGTAAAACTCCTCAGCGGAGAATATCTGTTAGAGATACTTTTACTAGAGTATCTATTGAGGAATACTCCTATTAAATATCCTCCTCTACTATACTCTATAAAACTCTCTCTATGGATTAATACTCTATTCAAGTCCTCTAGGATCTCTATTAAAACCTCCTCTACTAGGATTATATTTTACTCTACTTAAATTCCTCTGATATCTATTAGAAAAGTACTCTATTAAAAACTCCTCTACTAGGGGTATCTATTCAACCTCAAACTCCTCTACTAATTATTATTAACTCCCTACAGGAGTATCTTTAGAGAGTACTCTATTAAAAACTCCTCTATAGGAGATATCTATTAGAGTACTCTGTTAAACTCCTCTACTAGGGGGTATCTATACAAATACTCTTTAATCCTCATGTTATTATTAAAACTCTCCTCTACTAAGGATATTTTTTTAAACTCTTTCTTTTAAAATCCTCTACTAGGAGTATCTATATTCTTCTCTCTTAGTTTAAATTACTTATTAAACTCCTCTTAGGATTTGATATAACTCCCCTTGGTATTTAATACTTATTAAACTCCTCTAGGATATCAATTAGAGAGTACTCTGTTAAAACTCCTGTTTTTACTCTTTAAAACTCCTATCTACTGGTATTTAGTACTCCTATTAAAACTCCTCTACTAAGGATGGTACTCTATTAATTACTTTCTGTTAAAACTCCTCTACTAGGAGGGTATCTATTTAGAGAGTACTCTCAGCGAAACTCCTCTACTAGAAGAGTTATCTATTAGAGATACTCTATTAAAACTCATCTACTAGGGGTATCTATTAGATACTCTGTTAAAACTCCTCTACTGGGGTATCTTTAATACTTTTAATCCTTTCTGTGTATTTTAATCTCATAAACTCCTCTACTAGGGCTTTTTCTCCTCTACTAGGAGGTATCTATTAATACTCCTATTAATTCCTCTACTAGGAGAATTTCTCAATTCATTTTTTCTTTAAACTCCTCTACTGAGGAGGGTATCTATTACGATTATCTTTAATTTCTTTAACTCCTCTTGGGGTGTCTATTAGAATACTCTGTCAAACTTTCACTCTACTAGGAGGTTATCCTAATAGAAATTACTCTGTTAAACTCCCTCTTATCTTAAGTTTATTAAATATCCCTACTAGAGGGTACTCTATTAATACTCTCTATTCTATATGAATACTCCTATTAAAACTCCTTGGGTTATCTGTTAGAGATTTTTAATTTTTTCTCTGTTCTCCTTATAGGATTACTTTACTCCTAGGTATTGTACTCTATTAACCTCTATGGTTCTCTATTTTTAAAACTCCTCTACTAGGAGGGTATCTATTAGAAGTCTCTGTTAAAACTCCTCTAACTAGGAATTTCTATTAAGTACTCTATTAAAAACTCCTCTACTAGGATCATCTTGTTCTGTTACTCTCTGTCAAACTCCCTCTACTGCTTTTTAAGTACTCTGTTGAAAACTCCATCTACTAGGAGGTATCTATTAGAAGTACTCTATTAAAACTCCTCTACTAGAGATTCACTCTATTTTTATCTATTCAATCGGTTAACTCCTCTACTGTTTTAATTTTTTATCTACTTATTTATACTCTATTAAACTCTCTAGGTATCTATTAAATACTCTATTAAAAACTCCTCTACTAGGAGGGTATCTTTAAATACTCTGTATAAAACTCACTCTACTAGGAGGTATCTATTAGGAGTACTCTATTACTCCCCTACTAGAGGGTATCTGTTAGAATACTCTTTCCTCTACTAGGAGGTAAATTCTATTAAAACTCTGTTTTATCAAATATCCTCTACCAGAGGCAAAACACCCTCTATTTCAACTCCTCTCCCTTAGTCGAGGTATTATTCACTGACTTTATTCTCTATGGTCTAATGTACTTTAATCTCTACTAGGGTTCTGTATACTCGTAAATCTCCTCTACTAGGAGGGTACTCTATTAAAACTCATACACTACTCTACTAGGGGTATCTGTTAAAGTACCCTATCAAAACTCACTCTACTAAGGATGGTATTTTAGATCTCTTTAAACTCCTCTACTAGGGTTTTTTAATTAAATCTCTACTAGGGGGTATCTTTATCTTAATTTTCCTACTAGGAGGTATCTATAAACTCCTCTACTGTTTTCTTTCCTCATACTCTATTAAACACTCCTCTACTAGGAGGGTATATTAAATTCTCTCTACTAGGAGTTTTAATCTCTATTTCTGGAGTATCTATTAAAATTCTCTATTAAATCTTCCTTAGGATATCTATTAAAAATACTCTATTAAAACTCCTCTACTAGGGTATCTGTTAGAGTACTCTGTTAACTCCTCTGTTTTTCGTACTCTATTAAAATCCATGGGGGTTCTAAAAACTCTTGGGTTATTAAAATACTCTATTAAATCTTGTTTTAATTAAAATACTCTATTAAATTTCCTCCCCTTTAAACTCCTACCTACTAGGAGGGTATATACTCTATTAAAAATCACAGTTTGCAGAGTACTCTATTAAAACTCCTCTACTAGGGGGGGTATTTTAGGATCTTTTAACTCCTCTACTGAATTATCTTTAAAATTACTCTATTAAAACTCCTCTACTGGGTATTATTAATTTTCCCTCGTTTGTACTTATTACTCTCTATTGGGTATCTATTAGAGGTACTCTATTAAAACTCTCTACTAGGAAGGGTATCTTTAATTACTCTGTCCAAGCTCTCTACTAGGAGATTTCTGTTAAAGTCTCTGTTAAAACTCACTCTCACTAGGGGTATCTATTACAATACTCTGTCCAACTCCTCCAACTAGGGAGGGTTCTTAGAATTTTTAAACTCACTCTACCTCTATAAAACTCCTCTGGCTATCTCAATAGAGTGCTCTATCAAAACTCCTCTACTAGGGGGGTATCTATTAGAGTATAAACCTCCTCTACTAGGGTATTATTTTTACTCCTCTATGGTTTTCTCTATTAAAACTCCCCCTACTAGGGAGGTATCACATTAACTTTCTTCTATTTTTCATTCTCCCTGCTAATCGAGGCTTATTAATCTGCTCAGTATTTCTAAACAAGATTTTGGCTCCCTCCAATATATTTATCTGTTAAGTACTCTATTAAAACTCTGCTCCACTCGGCTATATCTTTAGATACTCTATTAAAACTCCTCTACTGGAGTATTATTAAAGTACTTATTAAACTCCTGGTATCTTTTACTCTATAAACTTTCCTCTACTAAGGAGTACTCTTTAAACAAAACTCACTCTACTAGATTTTTATTCTTTAACTCTCTATGGAGGTATCAATTAAATATTTTAACTCCTCTATAGGGGTTTTTTTTTCCAAGCTCCTCTACTAGGGTTCTGTTAAGTACTCTATTAAAGCTTTCCTCTACTAGGAGGTATTATTAAAATTACTACATTAAAACTCCTCTACTAGGAGGTATCTATTAGAAATTACTCCTATTAAAACTCCTCACTTGAGATGGTATCACAATAGAGACACTCTATTAAAAACTCCTTCTACTAAGAGATTTATCTTTAGAATCTCTGTCTCATACTAGAGATATACTCTATTAGATTACTCTAGTTAATCTTTTACTCATAAACTCCCTCATTATCTTTAAGTACTCATATTAAAACTCCTCTACTAGGAGGTATTTTAAAATCTCTTAAACTCCCTACTGGTTTTGGTGCTCTAGCCAAATCTCCTCTACTAGGAAAGCTATTCTTTTTACTTTGGTCTTTACTTTTAATTCCTACTTCCTATTAAACTCCATCTACTAGGAGGGTATCATATTGAAATACTCATATTAAAACTCCTCTACTAGGGAGGGTATCTATTCAAAATTCTCTATTAAACTCCTCTACTAAGGAGGTATCTATTAAATTACTCTATTAAATCTCCTCTACTAGGAGGTACTCTATTAAAACTCCTCTACTAGGAGGTTATCCGTCATACTCTATTAAAACTCTCTACTAGGGAGAATTATCTATTAAGTACTCTATTAAATATCACTCTGCTAAGAACTCTGTTAACTCTCTACTAGAGGGTATCTGTTAAAACACTCTATTAAATCTCCTCTACTAGTTCTATTAAAACTCCTCTACTGGTCTATCTGTTCAAATACTCTACTTAAATCTTCTTGGAGTTTTATACTCTCTTAACTCCTCGTAACTAGGAAGTATCTGTTAATACTGTTAATCTCCCTCTACTGGTAAATAGATCTCTATTAAAATCCTCTGCTAGTATCTTTTAATACTCTATAAAACTCCTCTACTAGAGTATCTTGAATCTCTTTAACTCACTCTACCCCAAGAGTACTCTATTAAAAGTACTCTATTAAAACTCCTCTACTAAGGAGGGTTTTTAGTAAGAATACTCTGTCAAAGGCTTCTCCTCTGACTAGGGATTATCTTTAATACTCTATTAAAAACTCACTCTACTAGAGCATCATATTCAGAAGTCTCCTTAAAAACTCCTCTACTAAGGATTTCTCTTTTTAACTCCTCTACTTGTATCTACTCAAGGTTACTCCTATTAAAGCCTCCTCTACTAGGAGGTATCTGTTAGAGGTACTCTTTCATCTCTACATATAAACTCATCCTCTACTGGATACTTTTTAACTCCCGGGTTCCTCCAAATACTTCTATTACTCTCTATATATATAAAACTTTATTTTTAAATCCTCTACTAATTTATCTGTTAACTCCTCTACTAGGAGGTATTTAGCCAAATACTCTATTAAAACTCCTACTAGGATATTTTAATATTATGCTCTTTTCACCCAAAATCCTCTAAAATATAATATCTTATGTTACTCTATTAAAACTCCTCTACTAGGAGGGTTAATATAATACTCTATTAACACTAGAATACTAACTCTTAAACTCACTCTATAGGATGGTATACATTAAAGTACTCTATTAAATCTCCTCTACTAGGGGTGTACTCTATTAAAATCTCTACTTTAGGTATCTATTGAATACTCTATGAAGCCCCTCTACTAGGGGGTTCTACCCTATCTCTATTAATTTTCTGTTATACTCTATTAAAACTCCTCTACTAGGAAATTTATCTATTAGAAGTCTTCCTCTATAATTTTTATACTCTGTTATCCTTATTCATACTCATTTCCTGTTTTTATTAAATCCTCTACTAGGAGTACTCTATCAAAACTCCTCTACTAGGAGTATCTATTAAAGTACTCTATCAAAACTCCTCTACTAGGAGGTATTATTAAATACTTATTAAAACTCTCTACTGAGAGTATCATTACAGAAATTTTTTAGTCTCTTGTATCAAAGATACTCTACTTCAAAACATCCTCTATGGAGTTTTTAATTCCTCTACTGGTAAAATCTCTATTACTCCTCTACTAGTATCTTTAATACTTCTATTAAACCTCCTCTACTAATATCTATACCCATACTCTATTAAAACTCCACTCTCTACTAGGAGGTTCATTAAGTCTCTATTAAATCACTCTACTAGGATTATCTATTAGGTACTCTCTTAAAAAACTCCTCTACTAGGAGGGTATCTATTAGAAGTACTCTGTCAAACTTCCTCTACCCGGGGTATCTTTGAAGTCACTCTATGAACACTCCTCTAAGGGGAGGTACTCCCTAGAAATTACTCTATTAAAAACTCCTCTACTAGGGGTTCTATTATACTCTATTAAACTCCTCTACTGTTTACATAAAAACTCCTCTACTAGTATCTATTAGAAAATTATTCTATTAAAAACTCACACTCTATAGGAGTATCTTTTATTTAAAACTCTCTACTAGGATACATCTCTATTAAATCTCCCCTACTAGGATATCTATCAGGTACTTATTAAAACTCCTCTACTAGGAATATCTATTGAAGTACTCTATTAAAAACTCCTCACACTAGGAGGTTATCTATTAAGTACTCTATAAACTCCTTCGGATATCTATATTCTAACTCCACTAGGAGTTTCTATTAGTACTCCTCCATATCTCTATTTTCATAACTCCTCTACTAGGGGGTATTATTAGAATTACTCTATTAAATTCCTCTACTGCTTCTCTATTAACTCCTCTACTAGGAGGTATTATTAGATCTCTATTCAAACTCCTCTACTTTTCAGTTTATCAAATTACTAGGGAGGGTATTCTATTAGAAGTATCTATATCTCACTCTACTAACTACTCTATTAAACTCCTCTTTACTTAATCTCTATTCCAACTCCTCTACTAGGGAATTATCAATTAATTACTCCTAAATCCTCTCACTGGTGTTATTTCTATTAGGGTACTCTGTTAAAACTCCTTTGGATCTCAAAACTCCTCTACTAGGGGGGGTACATCTGATGAATCTCTTCAAAACTCCTCTACTGGTATCTATTAAAATTCTCTTTCTAAAACTCCTCTTCTGGTATCTATCGATTTCTCTGTGGATTTTTTCTCCTCTACTAGATTCAAACTCCTACTCTACAAGTACTCTATTAAATTCCTATTACTCTATTAAACTTTCCTCTACTGGGAGGTATCTATTAAATTACTCTGTCACCTCTACTAGGAGTTATTAAATTCTCTGTTAAAACTCCTCTACTAGGAGGTATCATAATACTCTTTATCTTCCTCTACTAGGAGGTATCTATTAAGAGTACTTATTAAACTCCTTACTAGGGGGGTTTATTGGGAGATCCTTTTATTCCCTTACTCTTTTTTCATCTCTTCTTCTACAAAATTCTTCTTATCTACTTGTTTATTTTATACTCATAGTCTCCTACTAGGATATTATCTATTAAAGTATCTATTAAAAACTCCTCTACTAGGAGGTATCTTTATCTCTATTAAAACTCCTCTCTGGAATATCTATTGATACCCTGTTAAAACTCATCTACTAGGATTTACTCTATTAATTACTCTGTAAAAACTCTCCTACTAGGAGGTATCTATTAGAAGTACTCTATTAAAAAACTCCTCTACTAGGAGTTTTGAAATTACTTTTAAAACTCCCTCTACTGGGCTCTCTATATCCTCTACTATTATCTTTAAGTACTCTATAAAACTCCTCTACTGGGAAATTTCTTTACTTTTAAACTCCTTACTGGGTATCTTTTTCTATCACTCTCTCGGTCTATTAAATCCTTGTATCTTTAGATACTCTATTAAAACTCCTCTACTAGAGGTATCTATTGAATACTCTATTAAAACTCCTCACTAGGGGATTTCTAAACTAAAACTACTGATCTCTACTAGATTTCTCTATTAACTCCCTACTAGGAGGTATTTTGATCTCTGTTAAATCCTCGTTACAATTTCTAATAAATCTCCTCTATAGGTTTATCTGTTCGTCTCTGTTATCCTCTATTTTGTTTTTCACTAGATCTCTTTGAATCTTATCCAAAACTCCCTCTACTAGGAGGGTATCTTTGAAATTACTCTTTAAATCTCCTACAGCTACTCTATTAAACTCCTCACTAGGAGGCTACTCCTACAAGTACTCTCCCAAAACTCCTCTACTAGGGGTCCCAAAATTACTCTATAAAAACTCCTCTACTAGGAGGGTATCTATTAAATAAATACTTCTATTAAACTCACTATATTGACTTTTAAAACTCCTCTACTAGAAGATACTCTATTAAAACTTTTGTATTATTAAAATACTCTTCTCCTGTTACTCTATTAAAAACTCACTCTACTAGGGGGGTATCTATTAGAATATCTATCTCCTAAACTTTACTACTGGGTATCTATTAAGTACTTTCTATTAAACTCACTCTACTGGTATCTATAGTCTCTATTAAAAACTCCTCTCTGGAGGTATTATTAATTCTGTTAAAACTTTCCTCTACTAGGAGAATTTTCCGTTCTTCAACTCTGGGGGTTCACATTGTTTACTTTTTTTAGGAATTGCTATTTTCTTATTTCCTCTCAGGGGCCTCTATTAACAAATACAAACTCTATGTAGAAAGTACTCTATACTCTACTGGAGGTTAAATTACTCTATTAAAACTCCTCTACTAGGAGCCTCTAACCACTATCTATTAAATCTTTCAAAACTCCTCTACTGGTTTTATACTCCCTCTACTGGATGTACTCTATCCGAGTACTCTATTAAAACTCCTCTACTACTAGGAGGTATCTTTAGAGTACTTTTACTCCTCTACTAAGGAGGGTATCTATTAGAATCTTTTATCGTCTTTAATATCTATAGCTCCTCTACTAGGGGGCATCTATCTAAATTACATCTTAAAACCCCTCTACTGGGGTTATCTATTAGGAGGAATACTTTCTATTAAAACTCCACTCTACTAGGGGGTTATCTATTATATACTCTATTAAAAACTCCTCTACTAGGAGGGTATCTATTATAAATTACTCTATTATATCTCTACTAAGACTCTAAACTCCTCTACTAGGAGATATCTATTAAATACTTTTAAACTCCTCTAAATACTCTATTAAAACTCCTCCTACTGTATATTAAAATACTCTATTAAAACTCCTCTACTAATTTTTAATTCTTATTAAAACTCCTACTGGTATCTATTAAATACTCTATAAAAATCTCCTCTACTAGGAGGTTACTCTGTGAAGCTCCCCTACTAAGAGGTATCTATAATACTCTACTTAAAAACTCCTCTACTAGCTCTATTAAAACTCCTCTACTAGGAGGGTATCTTTAATACTCTATTAAAATCTCACTAGGAGATAACTATCTGTTAATACTCTTCCCAAACTCTTCCTCTACTAGGAGGTATCTTAGTTACTCCTACTTAAAACTCCTCTACTAAGGAGGTATATATTAGAGAGTACTCTGTTAAAACTCCCCTACTAGGAGAAATTTGTCTATTTAGACAGGGTTCTTCAATTTTGCCCAAAACACCTCTGTTTCATCCTCTCCTTCTAATCAAGTCTAAAAAATTCAGACCTGGGACTCCAGGTGAGTGCAATTAACTACAGTAGAAATAAAACACAGAAGTGTTTACGGCCTCATTTGGCTATAGCACCCTATTTATAATACTCTATTAACTCCTCTACTAGGAAATTGTCTATTTGAAAGTACTCTGTAGAAAACTCCTCTACTAGGGAGGTATCTGTCAAAGGCCTCCTAAGCTTATGTGCAGCAG
>NW_025537884.1:0-26086 GCF_020615455.1 Coregonus clupeaformis | reverse complement strand
TTCTAACTGTTAAATGGTGTCTGTAGGTTTCTAACTGTTAAATGGTGTCTGTAGGTTTCTAACTGTTAAATGGTGTCAGTAGGTTTCTAACTGTTAAATGGTGTCAGTAGGTTTCTAACAGTTAAATGGTGTCAGTAGGTTTCTAACAGTTAAATGGTGTCTGTAGGTTTCTAACTGTTAAATGGTGTCAGTAGGTTTCTAACTGTTAAATGGTGTCAGTAGGTTTCTAACTGTTAAATGGTGTCAGTAGGTTTCTAACTGTTAAATGGTGTCAGTAGGTTTCTAACTGTTAAATGGTGTCAGTAGGTTTCTAACTGTTAAATGGTGTCAGTAGGTTTCTAACTGTTAAATGGTGTCAGTAGGTTTCTAACTGTTAAATGGTGTCAGTAGGTTTCTAACTGTTAAATGGTGTCAGTAGGTTTCTAACTGTTAAATGGTGTCAGTAGGTTTCTAACTGTTAAATGGTGTCAGTAGGTTTCTAACTGTTAAATGGTGTCAGTAGGTTTCTAACTGTTAAATGGTGTCAGTAGGTTTCTAACTGTTAAATGGTGTCTGTAGGTTTCTAACTGTTAAATGGTGTCAGTAGGTTTCTAACTGTTAAATGGTGTCAGTAGGTTTCTAACTGTTAAATGGTGTCAGTAGGTTTCTAACTGTTAAATGGTGTCAGTAGGTTTCTAACTGTTAAATGGTGTCAGTAGGTTTCTAACTGTTAAATGGTGTCAATAGGTTTCTAACTGTTAAATGGTGTCAGTAGGTTTCTAACTGTTAAATGGTGTCAGTAGGTTTCTAACTGTTAAATGGTGTCAGTAGGTTTTCTAACTGTTAAATGGTGTCAGTAGGTTTCTAACTGTTAAATGGTGTCAGTAGGTTTCTAACTGTTAAATGGTGTCAGTAGGTTTCTAACTGTTAAATGGTGTCAGTAGGTTTCTAACTGTTAAATGGTGTCAGTAGGTTTCTAACTGTTAAATGGTGTCAGTAGGTTTCTAACTGTTAAATGGTGTCAGTAGGTTTCTAACTGTTAAATGGTGTCAGTAGGTTTCTAACTGTTAAATGGTGTCAGTAGGTTTCTAACTGTTAAATGGTGTCAGTAGGTTTCTAACTGTTAAATGGTGTCAGTAGGTTTCTAACTGTTAAATGGTGTCAGTAGGTTTCTAACTGTTAAATGGTGTCAGATAGGTTTCTAACTGTTAAATGGTGTCAGTAGGTTTCTAACTGTTAAATGGTGTCAGTAGGTTTCTAACTGTTAAATGGTGTCAGTAGGTTTCTAACTGTTAAATGGTGTCAGTAGGTTTCTAACAGTTAAATGGTGTCAGTAGGTTTCTAACAGTTAAATGGTGTCAGTAGGTTTCTAACTGTTAAATGGTGTCAGTAGGTTTCTAACTGTTAAATGGTGTCCGTAGGTTTCTAACTGTTAAATGGTGTCAGTAGGTTTCTAACAGTTAAATGGTGTCAGTAGGTTTCTAACAGTTAAATGGTGTCAGTAGGTTTCTAACTGTTAAATGGTGTCAGTAGGTTTCTAACTGTTAAATGGTGTCTGTAGGTTTCTAACTGTTAAATGGTGTCAGTAGGTTTCTAACAGTTAAATGGTGTCAGTAGGTTTCTAACAGTTAAATGGTGTCAGTAGGTTTCTAACTGTTAAATGGTGTCAGTAGGTTTCTAACTGTTAAATTGTGTCCGTAGGTTTCTAACTGTTAAATGGTGTCAGTAGGTTTCTAACAGTTAAATGGTGTCAGTAGGTTTCTAACAGTTAAATGGTGTCAGTAGGTTTCTAACTGTTAAATGGTGTCAGTAGGTTTCTAACTGTTAAATTGTGTCCGTAGGTTTCTAACTGTTAAATGGTGTCAGTAGGTTTCTAACTGTTAAATGGTGTCAGTAGGTTTCTAACTGTTAAATGGTGTCAGTAGGTTTCTAACTGTTAAATGGTGTCAGTAGGTTTCTAACAGTTAAATGGTGTCAGTAGGTTTCTAACTGTTAAATGGTGTCAGTAGGTTTCTAACTGTTAAATGGTGTCAGTAGGTTTCTAACTGTTAAATGGTGTCAGTAGGTTTCTAACTGTTAAATGGTGTCAGTAGGTTTCTAACTGTTAAATGGTGTCAGTAGGTTTCTAACTGTTAAATGGTGTCAGTAGGTTTCTAATTGTTAAATGGTGTCAGTAGGTTTCTAACTGTTAAATGGTGTCAGTAGGTTTCTAACTGTTAAATGGTGTCAGTAGGTTTCTAACAGTTAAATGGTGTCAGTAGGTTTCTAACTGTTAAATGGTGTCTGTAGGTTTCTAACAGTTAAATGGTGTCAGTAGGTTTCTAACTGTTAAATGGTGTCTGTAGGTTTCTAACTGTTAAATGGTGTCAGTAGGTTTCTAACAGTTAAATGCTGTCTGTAGGTTTCTAACTGTTAAATGGTGTCAGTAGGTTTCTAACTGTTAAATGGTGTCAGTAGGTTTCTAACTGTTAAATGGTGTCAGTAGGTTTCTAACTGTTAAATGGTGTCAGTAGGTTTCTAACTGTTAAATGGTGTCAGTAGGTTTCTAACTGTTAAATGGTGTCAGTAGGTTTCTAACTGTTAAATGGTGTCAGTAGGTTTCTAACAGTTAAATGGTGTCAGTAGGTTTCTAACAGTTAAATGGTGTCAGTAGGTTTCTAACTGTTAAATGGTGTCAGTAGGTTTCTAACTGTTAAATGGTGTCAGTAGGTTTCTAACTGTTAAATGGTGTCTGTAGGTTTCTAACAGTTAAATGGTGTCAGTAGGTTTCTAACAGTTAAATGGTGTCAGTAGGTTTCTAACTGTTAAATGGTGTCAGTAGGTTTCTAACAGTTAAATGGTGTCAGTAGGTTTCTAACTGTTAAATGGTGTCTGTAGGTTTCTAACTGTTAAATGGTGTCTGTAGGTTTCTAACTGTTAAATGGTGTCAGTAGGTTTCTAACTGTTAAATGGTGTCTGTAGGTTTCTAACTGTTAAATGGTGTCTGTAGGTTTCTAACTGTTAAATGGTGTCTGTAGGTTTCTAACTGTTAAATGGTGTCAGTAGGTTTCTAACAGTTAAATGGTGTCAGTAGGTTTCTAACTGTTAAATGGTGTCTGTAGGTTTCTAACTGTTAAATGGTGTCAGTAGTTTCTAACTGTTAAATGGTGTCAGTAGGTTTCTAACTGTTAAATGGTGTCTGTAGGTTTCTAACTGTTAAATGGTGTCAGTAGGTTTCTAACTGTTAAATGGTGTCAGTAGGTTTCTAATTGTTAAATGGTGTCAGTAGGTTTCTAACTGTTAAATGGTGTCAGTAGGTTTCTAACTGTTAAATGGTGTCAGTAGGTTTCTAACTGTTAAATGGTGTCAGTAGGTTTCTAACTGTTAAATGGTGTCAGTAGGTTTCTAACTGTTAAATGGTGTCAGTAGGTTTCTAACTGTTAAATGGTGTCAGTAGGTTTCTAACTGTTAAATGGTGTCAGTAGGTTTCTAACTGTTAAATGGTGTCAGTAGGTTTCTAACTGTTAAATGGTGTCAGTAGGTTTCTAACTGTTAAATGGTGTCAGTAGGTTTCTAACTGTTAAATGGTGTCAGTAGGTTTCTAACTGTTAAATGGTGTCAGTAGGTTTCTAACTGTTAAATGGTGTCAGTAGGTTTCTAACTGTTAAATGGTGTCAGTAGGTTTCTAACTGTTAAATGGTGTCAGTAGGTTTCTAATTGTTAAATGGTGTCAGTAGGTTTCTAACTGTTAAATGGTGTCAGTAGGTTTCTAACTGTTAAATGGTGTCAGTAGGTTTCTAATTGTTAAATGCTGTCAGTAGGTTTCTAACTGTTAAATGGTGTCAGTAGGTTTCTAATTGTTAAATGCTGTCAGTAGGTTTCTAACTGTTAAATGGTGTCCGTAGGTTTCTAACTGTTAAATGGTGTCAGTAGGTTTCTAACTGTTAAATGGTGTCAGTAGGTTTCTAACTGTTAAATGGTGTCAGTAGGTTTCTAACTGTTAAATGGTGTCAGTAGGTTTCTAACAGTTAAATGGTGTCAGTAGGTTTCTAACTGTTAAATGGAGAGTTGCGGTGCGTCCCGGGATGGGGGGCGTCTTGAATCAGAGACAGTCAGAAGATAAATGAGAGGTATGGTTGGTTGGTGCTGTGATAGACAGGACCTGGAGGAGTCTGTCTCTCTGTCTGACGGGGCTGTTACCTCATCACTCTCTCTCTCTCTCTCTCTCCTATCTCCTCCCCCTCTCTCTCTCTCTCTCTCTCTCTCTCTCTCTCTCTCTCTCTCTCTCTCTCTCTCTCTCTCTCTCTCTCTCTCTCTCTCTCTCTCTCTCTCTCTCTCTCTCTCTCTCTCTCTCTCTGTCTCGCTCTCTCTCTCTCTCTCTCTGTCTCGCTCTCTCGCTCTCTCTCTCTCTCTCTCTCTCTCTCTCTCTCTCTCTCTCTCTCTCTCTCTCTCTCTCTCTCTCTCTCTCTCTCTCTCTCTCTGTCTCGCTCTCTCGCTCTCTCTCTCTCTCTCTCTCTCTCTGTCTCTCTCGCTCTGTCTCTCTCTGTCTCTCTGTCTCTCTCGCTCTGTCTCTCTCTCTGTCTCTCTCTGTCTCTCTCGCTCTGTCTCTCTCTCTGTCTCTCTCTGTCTCTCTCTCTCTCTCTCTCTCTGTCTCTCTCAATTTCAATTCAATTTCAATTTAAGGGCTTTATTGGCATGGGAAACGTGTGTTAACATTGCCAAAGCAAGTGAAGTAGATAGTAAACAAAAGTGAAATAAACAATAAATATTAACAGTAAACATTACACTCAGAAGTTTCAAAAGAATAAAGACATTTCAAATGTCATATTATGTATATATACAGTGTTGTAACAATGTGCAAATAGTTAAAGTACAAATGGGAAAATAAATAAACATAAATATGGGTTGTATTTACAATGGTGTTTGTTCTTCACTGGTTGCCCTTTTCTTGTGGCAACAGGTCACAAATCTTGCAGCTGTGATGGCACACTGTGGTTTTTCACCCAGTAGATAAGGGAGTTTATCAAAATTGGGTTTGTTTTCGAATTCTTTGTGGATCGCTGTAATCTGAGGGAAATATGTGTCTCTAATATGGTCATACATTTGGCAGGAGGTTAGGAAGTGCAGCTCAGTTTCCACCTCATTTTGTGGGCAGTGTGCACATAGCCTGTCTTCTCTTGAGAGCCAGGTCTGCCTACGGCGGCCTTTCTCAATAGCAAGGCTATGCTCACTGAGTCTGTACATAGTCAAAGCTTTCCTTAAGTTTGGGTCAGTCACAGTGGTCAGGTATTCTGCCAATGTGTACTCTCTGTTTAGGGCCAAATAGCATTCTAGTTTGCTCTGTTTTTTTGTTTGTTCTTTCCAATGTGTCGAGTAATTCTCTTTTTGTTTTCTCATGATTTGGTTGGGTCTAGTTGTGTTGTTGTTGTTTCCTGGGGCTGTGTGGGGTCTGTTTGTGTTTGTGAACAGAGCCCCAGGACAAGCTTACTTGGGGACTCTTCTCCAAGTTCATCTCTCTGTAGGTGATGGCTTTGTTATGGAAGGTTTGGGAATCGCTTCCTTTTAAGTGGTTATAGAATTTAACGGCTCTTTTCTGGATTTTGATAATTAGCGGGTATTGGCCTAATTCTGCTCTGCATGCATTATTTGGTGTTTTACGTTGTACACGGAGGATGTTTTTGCAGAATTCTGCATGCAGAGTCTCAATTTGGTGTTTGTCCCATTTTGTGAATTCTTGGTTGGTGAGCGGACCCCAGACCTCAGAACCATAAAGGGCAATGGGTTCTATAACTGATTCAAGTATTTTTAGCCAGATCCTAATTGGTATGTCAAATTTTATGTTCCTTTTGATGGCATAGAAGGCCCTTCTTGCCTTGTCTCTCAGATCGTTCACAGCTTTGTGGAAGTTACCTGTGGCGCTGATGTTTAGGCCGAGGTATGTATAGTTTTGTGTGCTCTAGGGCAACGGTGTCTAGATGGAATTTGTATTTGTGGTCCTGGCAACTGGACCTTTTTGGAACACCATTATTTTTGTCTTACTGAGATTTACTGTCAGGGCCCAGGTCTGACAGAATCTGTGCAGAAGATCTAGGTGCTGCTGTAGGCCCTCCTTGGTTGGTGACAGAAGCACCAGATCGTCAGCAAACAGAAGACATTTGACTTCAGATTCTAGTAGGGTGAGGCCGGGTGCTGCAGACTGTTCTAGTGCCCTCGCCAATTCGTTGATATATATGTTGAAGAGGGTGGGGCTTAAACTGCATCCCTGTCTCACCCCATGGCCCTGTGGAAAGAAATGTGTGTTTTTTTGCCAATTTTAACCGCACAATTGTTGTTTGTGTACATGGATTTTATAATGTCGTATGTTTTTCCCCCAACCCCACTTTCCATCAATTTGTATAGCAGACCCTCATGCCAAATTGAGTCAAAAGCTTTTGAAATCAACAAAGCATGAGAAGACTTTGCCTTTGTTTTGGTTTGTTTGTTTGTCAATTAGGGTGTGCAGGGTGAATACGTGGTCTGTCGTACGGTAATTTGGTAAAAAGCCAATTTGACATTTGCTCAGTACATTGTTTTCACTGAGGAAATGAACTAGTCTGCTGTTAATGATAATGCAGAGGATTTTCCCAAGGTTGCTGTTGACGCATATCCCACGGTAGTTATTGGGGTCAAATTTGTCTCCACTTTTGTGGATTGGGGTGATCAGTCCTTGGTTCCAGATGTTGGGGAAGATGCCAGAGCTAAGGATGATGTTAAAGAGTTTAAGTATAGCTAATTGAAATTTGTGGTCTGTATATTTTATCATTTCATTGAGGATACCATCAACACCACAGGACTTTTTGGGTTGGCGGGTTTGTATTTTATCCTGTAGTTCATTCAATGTAATTGGAGAATCCAGTGGGTTCTGGTAGTCTTTAATAGTTGATTCTAAGATTTGCATTTGATCATGTATATTTTTTTGCTGTTTGTTCTCTGTTATAGGGCCAAAAAGATTGGAGAAGTGGTTTACCCATACATCTCCGTTTTGGATAGATAGCTCTTCGTGTTGTTGTTTGTTTAGTGTTTTCCAATTTTCCCAGAAGTGGTTAGAGTCTATGGATTCTTCAATTACATTGAGCTGATTTCTGACATGCTGTTCCTTCTTTTTCCGTAGTGTATTTCTGTATTGTTTTAGTGATTCACCATAGTGAAGGCGTAGGCTCAGGTTTTCTGGGTCTCTATGTTTTTGGTTGGATAGGTTTCTCAATTTCTTTCTTAGGTTTTTGCATTCTTCATCAAACCATTTATCACTGTTGTTACTTTTCTTTGGTTTTCTGTTAGATATTTTTTAGATTTGATAGGGAAGCTGAGAGGTCAAATATACTGTTTAGGTTTTCTACTGCCAAGTTTACACCTTCACTATTACAGTGGAACGTTTTGTCCAGGAAGTTGTCTAGAATGGATTGAATTTGTTGTTTCCTAATTGTTTTTGGTAGGTTTCAACACTACTTTCCTTCCATCTATAGCATTTCTTAATATTATTCAGTTCTTTTGGCTTTGATGCCTCATGATTGAGTATTGCTCTGTTCAAGTAGACTGTGATTTTGCTGTGGTCTGATAGGGGGTGTCAGTGGGCTGACTGTGAACGCTCTGAGAGACTCTGGGTTGAGGTCAGTGATAAAGTAGTCTACAGTACTACTGCCAAGAGATGAGCTATAGGTGTACCTACCATAGGAGTCCCCTCGAAGCCTACCATTGACTATGTACATACCCAGTGTGCGACAGAGCTGCAGGAGTCGTGACCCATTTTTTGTTGGTTATGTTGTCGTAGTTGTGCCTAGGGGGGCATATGGGGGAGGGAATGCTGTCACCTCCAGATAGGTGTTTGTCCCCCTGTGTGCTGAGGGTGTCAGGTTCTTGTCCAGTTCTGGCATTTAGGTCACCACAGACTAGTACATGTCCCTGGGTCTGAAATTATTGACTTCCCCCTCCAGGATGGAGAAACTGTCTTCATTAAAGTATGGGGGATTCTAGTGGGGGATATAGGTAGCACACAGGAGGACATTTTTCTCAGTTGAGATAATTTCCTTTTGAATTTCTAACCAAATGTAAAATGTTCCTGTTTTGATTAATTTAATAGAGTGAGTTAGGTCTGCTCTATACCAAATTAGCTTATACCCCTGAGTCCCTTCCCTGTTTCACACCTGGTAGTTTGGTGGATGGGACTACCAGCTCTCTGTAACCTAGAGGGCAACCAGTGGGTCCGTCTCCTCTATACCATGTTTCTTGTAGGATGACAATGTCTGTATTTCCGATTTCTTTGGTGAAGTCCAGATTCCTGCTCTTTAGGCCAAAGGCAGATGACCTCAGGCCTTGGATATTCCAGGATGAAATAGTGAAGGCTTTGTGTTCCATAAAGTGTCTAATGTTGTTGGTTGTGTGGTTTGGCCTCAGGCCAGTAATTGTGAGCAGAGCCTGCTGAGCATCTGGTACATGCCATTGGCTTGGGCTAGTGTAAGAGTGGGTGTTGGGCCTGTTTGCCTGCTCACGGCCTGGGCGTATGTGTGACTTTCATGTTGAGGCCCTCTTTGTGGGAGTGGGGGCTTGGGGTGGGTAGGAGGGGCATAGGGTCTGATCTGAGGGGGCCTAAATGGGGTGTGGGCATGGTTGACTTGGGGGGAGTTAATTGGTTGGGGTGGGGGGTGTAGATGTGGTTGATGGTGCTGTGGTCTGGATGTAGGTCCTCTCTGCGGGGTCCTCTATGTGTAGGTCCTGGGGGGGTCCCGCAGGTCTGGGAGAGTGTCTCGCTGGTCTGGGCGGGGTGTCTGTTGATCTGTTGCTCCTGTGTGAGGTGTTGGGTCTGCGGTTGAGGGCGATATCCTTTAGGGTCCGGGCGAAGGTGGGCACTGCTGCCTTGTATAGGTGGACCTGGTCGTAAAGGCTGTTCACGTCCAGGGTGGAGTGGTGGGCCAGGTAGACATTTGGTTTTGATGCACAGTCACGGGAAATACTTGCGTTTACCCGCTGTATGGTAGCAGGGTGGAAGTCTTTTCGTGGTAACAGGGTTGAGATAACCACTTGTGCGTTGGGGAAAGTAGAAGAAGCTTTTTCTATCACGCCCTTGAGTGATGTGGCCACCCTTTCCTGCTGTGTTCTCAGGTCGTTTTGTGCCTGTGTGTATTATTATGTGGCTGGGTGATCCTAGTTGGTCCTCAGACAGAAGGTCTAGGGCGCGCTGGGTATTTGGACACCAGAGTTTAGACACTGTGTGTTTTGGAAAAAGTTTATTTTCTTGTATGTATTTCCCGTTTGAGTCCATAAGGAGTACAATCTGTGGCTTGTGTATGTCCTCAGTGGGTGTGGGGGGGTTCGTCATGAGGGCTATCAGGGTGTCTGACTGGGGGTTGCTCAGAGGGGTTGGGGTCCCCAGGGCTTGGGGTTCTTCATTTGTTTGTCTGGGTGTGATGTCGAGGCTATGGTCAGGGTCTAGGGTGTACTGTTCTGCTGCGGTGTCGAGACTTTGGCCAGGATCTGAGGTGGGCTGTTCTCTAATGGGTTGTTCAATGTCACCCGTCATCGTTCTCACCTTCTCCTCCAGCACTCTGATCCTCTCCTCTAGTGCTCTGTTCTTCTCCTGCTCCTGCTCTTTCTCCTGTTGATGTTCTCTCTCTCTCTCTCTCTCTCTCTGTGTCTCTCTCTCTCTCTGTGTATCTCTCTCTGTCTCGCTCTGTCTCTCTCTCTCTGTCTCTCTCTCTCACTCTCTCTCTCTCTCACGTACGTTACTGTGCCATCAAGTACATGTTGCTCTGCCCGGAGGAGCCCCTCATGTGCATTTGACCAGTAAGCCTATGGTCTCATAAGTCTTCTCAAGTACCCCCAAGGGTAGTAGAACCCCTGGTTGAGAACCACTGCTCTAGTCAGTCCATCACACAGTGGAGCGGAGCTGCTGCCTGGTGCTCCCTTCTCCTCCTCCTCCCTGCCTGGTGCTCCCTTCTCCTCCTCCTCCCTGCCCGGTGCTCTCTGTTCCTCCTCCTCCTCCTCCTCCCTGCCTGGTGCTCTCTGTTCCTCCTCCTCCTCCTCCCTGCCTGGTGCTCTCTGTTCCTCCTCCTCCCTGCCTGGTGCTCTCTGTTCCTCCTCCTCCTCCTCCTCCCTGCCTGGTGCTCTCTGTTCCTCCTCCTCCTCCCTGCCTGGTGCTCTCTGTTCCTCCTCCTCCTCCCTGCCTGGTGCTCTCTGTTCCTCCTCCTCCTCCTCCCTGCCTGGTGCGCTCTGTTCCTCCTCCTCCTCCTCCCTGCCTGGTGCGCTCTGTTCCTCCTCCTACCTGCCTGGTGCTCTCTGTTCCTCCTCCTCCTCCTCCCTGCCTGGTGCTCTCTGTTCCTCCTCCTCCTCCCTGCCTGGTGCTCTCTGTTCCTCCTCCTCCTCCCTGCCTGGTGCTCTCTGTTCCTCCTCCTCCATGCCTGGTGCTCTCTGTTCCCCCTCCTCCTCCTCCTCCCTGCCTGGTGCTCTCTGTTCCTCCTCCTCCTCCCTGCCTGGTGCTCTCTGTTCCTCCTCCTCCTCCTCCTCCTCCCTGCCTGGTGCTCTCTGTTCCTCCTCCTCCTCCCTGCCTGGTGCTCTCTGTTCCTCCTCCTCCTCCTCCTCCCTGCCTGGTGCTCTCTGTTCCTCCTCCTCCTCCTCCTCCCTGCCTGGTGCTCTCTGTTCCTCCTCCTCCTCCCTGCCTGGTGCTCTCTGTTCCTCCTCCTCCTCCTCCTCCCTGCCTGGTGCTCTCTGTTCCTCCTCCTCCTCCTCCCTGCCTGGTGCGCTCTGTTCCTCCTCCTCCTCCTCCCTGCCTGGTGCGCTCTGTTCCTCCTCCTCCCTGCCTGGTGCTCTCTGTTCCTCCTCCTCCTCCCTGCCTGGTGCTCTCTGTTCCTCCTCCTACTCCCTGCCTGGTGCTCTCTGTTCCTCCTCCTCCTCCCTGCCTGGTGCTCTCTGTTCCTCCTCCTCCATGCCTGGTGCTCTCTGTTCCCCCTCCTCCTCCTCCTCCCTGCCTGGTGCTCTCTGTTCCTCCTCCTCCTCCCTGCCTGGTGCTCTCTGTTCCTCCTCCTCCTCCTCCTCCCTGCCTGGTGCTCTCTGTTCCTCCTCCTCCTCCCTGCCTGGTGCTCTCTGTTCCTCCTCCTCCTCCTCCTCCCTGCCTGGTGCTCTCTGTTCCTCCTCCTCCTCCTCCTCCCTGCCTGGTGCTCTCTGTTCCTCCTCCTCCTCCCTGCCTGGTGCTCTCTGTTCCTCCTCCTCCTCCTCCTCCCTGCCTGGTGTTCTCTGTTCCTCCTCCTCCTCCCTGCCTGGTGCTCTCTGTTCCTCCTCCTCCTCCTCCCTGCCTGGTGCTCTCTATTCCTCCTCCTCCTCCCTGCCTGGTGCTCTCTGTTCCTCCTCCTCCTCCTCCCTGCCTGGTGCTCTCTGTTTCTCCTCCTCCTCCCTGCCTGGTGCTCTCTGTTTCTCCTCCTCCTCCCTGCCCGGTGCTCTCTGTTCCTCCTCCTCCTCCCTGCCCGGTGCTCTCTGTTCCTCCTCCTCCTCCCTGCCCGGTGCTCTCTGTTCCTCCTCCTCCTCCTCCCTGCCTGGTGCTCTCTGTTTCTCCTCCTCCTCCCTGCCTGGTGCTCTCTGTTCCTCCTCCTCCCTGCCTGGTGCTCTCTGTTCCTCCTCCTCCTCCTCCTCCCCCCTGCCTGGTGCTCTCTGTTTCTCCTCCTCCTCCCTGCCCGGTGCTCTCTGTTTCTCCTCCTCCTCCTCCTCCCTGCCCGGTGCTCTCTGTTTCTCCTCCTCCTCCTCCTCCCTGCCTGGTGCTCTCTGTTTCTCCTCCTCCTCCTCCTCCTCCCTGCCTGGTGCTCTCTGTTTCTCCTCCTCCTCCTCCCTGCCTGGTGCTCTCTGTTTCTCCTCCTCCTCCTCCCTGCCTGGTGCTCTCTGTTTCTCCTCCTCCTCCCTGGCTGCCTGCCTGGCTGGCTGTAACAGATTAGATGTTAAATGTGTGGATATTATTTTCAGGGTGAGGTATCTCTGATGTACATCTCCTCACATTAATCATGATGGCAGCATTGATGTGATGGGGAGAGTAGAGGGTCTTTAGTAATACACAAAGCTAAGAACCTGCCAAGAAATTAAAGGAAAAAGGAGACTTTGATTTGAACTCAGTTTTTTTTGTCCCTTTCACCTCTGTCAATGTTCTGTTACCATGTTGGATCCACCTCTGTCAATGTTCTGTTACCATGTTGGATCCACCTCTGTCAATGTTCTGTTACCATGTTGGATCCACCTCTGTCAATGTTCTGTTACCATGTTGGATCCATCTCTGTCAATGTGTAACGATCCCGGCAGTCTGAGTCGGGTCCTGTCTGTGGACTAGTTTTTCTGCTCGTGATCTCCAGTTTCCCGAGGGTTCTGGAACGCTCCCTGCCTGGTTGCCGGGCAACGTTGCTAGGCGGGAGCTCTCTTGATTTCCGCACCTGCATCCCATCAGCAATCTGCACACCTGGTCCTGATCATCACCCTTCTTAGGCTCTGGCCTAACATCCATTCCCCTGCCGGATCGTTAGCCATGAACAGTATGTTTATCAGCGGATCAGTCTTAGAGCTTAGAGCATTAGTTTTGTTGTTTTGCACCTTGTTTTCTTGTTGTATGCTTACCTCCGTTTTGTTCTCCCTGCAGTCACTCGTCCGGAACCTTCACCCAACCTCTGCCTGATGGTCGGCGGCTGCCCGAGCCATCATTGGACCAACTACTGCACCCTCAACAACTCATCACGCCGCCCGCTCTGTTCCCTGGATTATTCAGCAGCACTCGTGGATCAGTTAAATAAACACTCACCTTTGACACCACTTACCTTGTCCTGGTCTGCTTCTGGGTTCTGGCTTAGTAAACCGTGACAGAACGATCCGGCCAGTAATGAACCCAGCGGACCTGGACTCTGTTCGCCATGCCATTACCCATCAGGAGAAGATGTTGGGCCATCATAGCACGGTACTACAGGAGATCGCGTTGTCAGTTCGGAACCTTTCTACCGGTCTGACGGAGGTCCAGAACCAACGCAAGTTTCGGTGGAGGATCCACTACCGGTTTCACCCATCTCGCCTGCCGCTTCTGGAGCTGTCCTTCCGTGAGCCCAAGGTTCCGACGCCGGATAAATATGAGGGGAGCTGGGAAGATGCCGTTCCTTCCTTATGCAGTGTGGATTAGTGTTCGATCTACAGCCCTACTCTTATGCCACAGACAAGGCTAGGATAGCCTTTGTGATTGAGTTGCTGCGTGGTCGGCGCTGGAGTGGGCTTCAGCCGTTTGGGAACGACAGGATCCCTGCATGGCTTCATACCAGGGGTTCACGGCCGAGATGAGGAAGCTCTTCGACCATTCCGTCCGAGGGAGGGGACGCAGCTAGGCGCCTGTTTTCGCTTCGCCAAGGAACTGCGCAGCGTGGCCGACTTCGTGATCGAGTTCAAGACGTTGGCTGTGGAGAGTGGGTGGAATGAGGAGTCTCTGCAAGCGGCCTTTTACCAGGGTCTGTCGGAGCAGCTCAAGGATGAGTTGATCTCCTATCCGGAGCCTAGTGACCTGGACAGCTTGGTAGCCTTGTCTATTCGGGTGGATAATCGAGTCCGAGAGCGAAGGAGGGAGAAGCAATGGGTTCCAGTCCAACCGATCAGCTTCTCAGGTTCCAGTCGGGTCGGGATTGGACCAGAATCGTCGATCATCGTCCACCACACGGATTAGTGGAGAGGTCCTGTCTCCCGATTCTGAACCCATGCAAGTGGGGGCGGCACGGGTTAACCAAGGAGGAGCGCCAACACAGACGTAGGACTAACTGTTGCCTCTACTGTGGTGGTTCGGGACATTACCTCGCCACTGGTTCCCGGCGGTCGTCAAACTGCGCGGCTCGCTAAAGTTGGGAGGACTTTTAGCGAACCAGTTTCGACTCTCTCAATACCTCTGTCAGACCCACGTTTCGGCTACCCTTATGAACAGGAATCAGAGCTTAGCGATTAACGCTTTTATCGATTCAGGTGCCGATGGAAGCTTTCTTGATGCCGAGTTGGTGGAACAGCTGGGGCTTTCCAAGGAGCAATTGCCGGAAAACCATTGAAGCTACCACTCTGGGCGGCAGTAGTCTGGCACGTATCACGATGAGGACTGAACCGGTTAAGATGCTGTTGTCGGGGAATCATTCTGAGATGATTTCATTCTTCATTCTGCCGTCTTCCCATGTTCCTCTGGTCCTTGGATACCCCTGGCTGAAGGGAACACAATCCCACGTTCGATTGGGTGACGGGCAAGGTAAACGAGTTGGAGCCTTGATTGTCATGCTAACTGTCTCAAGACTGCCTGTCCCCATTCGGTTCCCAGTCAGGTGATTGAGGCTAAACCCCCAGATTTGTCCCTGGTTCCCGAGACATATCACGATTTGGGGAAGTTTTCAGTAAGCAGAAGGCTCTGTCACTCCCTCCCCACCGACCATATGATTGTGCCATCAACCTGTTCCCTGGAGCTGTCTACCCCAAGGGAAGGTTATACAGTATCTCCCGACCTGAACGTGAGGCTTTGGAGACCTACATCAAGGAGTCCCTAGCTGCTGGTCTCGTTCGGTCCCTCGTCATCACCCCTGGGGGTCAGGATTCTTCTTTGTGGGTAAGAAGGATGGCTCTCTTCGACCGTGTATTGATTATCGGGGGGTTGAATGACATCACGGTCAAGAACAAGTATCCCCCTGCCCTTGATGAGTTCTGCCTTCGACTCCTTACAGGGTGCTACGGTGTTCACCAAGCTAGACCTACGCAATGCGTATCACATGGTCCGGATCAGAGAGGGGACGAGTGGTTGACGGGTTTCAATACACCCGATGGGTCACTTCGAGTATCAGGTGATGCCGTTTGGACTGACCAATGCTCCAGCGGTATTCCAGAGTATGGTGAACGACGTCCTGAGAGATATGATCGGTCTCTTTGTGTTTGTTTACCTGGATGACATTCTGATCTTCTCGAAGGAACCTTCCGACCCACGTCCAGCATGTCCGGCAGGTTCTGCAGCGATTGTTGGAGAATCGCCTGTTCGTGAAGGCCGAGAGTGCGAGTTTCACGCCCACACGACATCCTTTCTCGGGTACATCATCTCCAGGGGAGAGATTAGGATGGACCAGGAGAAGGTTAGGCGGTTCTGGAATGGGCCCAGCCCGGTGCGAGATTGCAGCTCCAGAGATTTTTTGGGGTTTGCGAATTTCTACCGCAGATTCATCCGGGATTACAGCCGTGTGGCCGCTCCGTTAACTGCCTTGACTTCCAGTATCAGGACCTTCAAGTGGAATCCGGAGGCGGATCGAGCGTTTCTGGATTTGAAGAGGCGATTCACCAACGCACCGATTCTCTCTCAACCGGACACGGCCCGTCAGTTCGTCGTTGAAGTGGACGCGTCTGATGTGGGAGTTGGCGCCATCCTGTCGCAGCGATGCTCCACGGACAGTAAACTCCATCCCTGCGCCTACTACTCTCGTCGCCTTTCGCCTGCGGAGAGGAATTACGATGTGGGTAACCGGGAGCTTCTCGCGGTGAAACTTGCCTTGGAGGAGTGGCGCCACTGGTTGGAGGGCGGAGCAACCGTTTATTGTCTGGACTGACCACAAGAATCTTGCTTACGTGCAATCGGCTAGACGTCTCAACTCCCGTCAGGCCAGGTGGGCGTTGTTTTCGGACGATTCAATTTTTCCCTGACGTTCCGACCTGGATCTAAGACACGGCAAGGCGGCGCCTTTTGTCCCGGATGTTCTCCAAGACGGAGGAGAGTGGGTCCAAGACCGAGACAATTCTCCCCCCGGAACTGCGTCGTGGGAGCAGTTATGTGGAAGATTGAGGAGGAGGTGATGGCGGCCCTTCGGGACGCAGCCCGGTCCCGTAACGGTCCACCCGGTCGGTTGTTTGTGCCTGAGTCGGTTCGTCCTGCTGTCCTCAAATGGTCCCACGCCAGCAAGATGGCTTGTCACCCTGGCGTGGCTCGGACGATGGCGTTTCTTCGCCAGACGTTTTTGGTGGCCTGCCATGGCCGAGGATACTCGGGGTTTTGTTGCTGCCTGTCCAGTGTGTGCGCAGAATAAGAGTACCAATCGGCCCAGCTCTGGACTACTTCACCCCCTTCCTATTCCCCGGCGACCATGGTCGCATCTGGCCCTGGACTTCGTCACTGGGTTGCCCGCTTCTGAGGGGAACACGGTCGTTCTGACTATCGTGGACAGATTCAGCAAGTTCGCCCACTTTGTGCCAATTGCCAAGCTTCCCTCTGCCTCGGAGACGTCCGAGATCCTGGTTAGGGAGGTTTTCAGGGTCCACGGTTTGCCCAGTGATATCGTTTCCGACCGTGGCCCTCAGTTTACCTCTGCTGTCTGGAAGTCCTTCTGTTTGGCCATTGGAGCTACAGTCGGTCTCACATCTGGTTTTCACCCCCAATCCAATGGTCAGGCGGAGAGAGCCAACCAGAAGATGGAATCACGCTACGCTGCCTGGTCTCTTCCAACCCCACCTCCTGGGTCTCTCAGTTGCCTTGGGTTGAGTATGCCCACAATACTCTCCCCTACATCTGCCACTGGGATGTCTCCCTTCCAGTGCCTGTATGGCTACCAACCTCCCTTGTTCCCTTCTCGGGAGAAGGAGCTCTCAGTGCCCTCTGTTCAGGCCCATATTACGTCGTTGCCACCGGACCTGGCATCGGGCCAGAAAGGCACTCCTTAGAGTTCGGACCGGTATCAGCTCCAGGCGAATCGTCGCGGATCCCCGCTCCCCACCTATACCATCGGAGATAGGGTCTGGTTGGCCACACGGGATCTTCCTTTACGGACTGAGTCTAGGAAGTTGTTACCAAGTTCATTGGTCCGTTTGTGGTGGAGAAGGTGATCAATCCAGTGGCAGTTCGACTCAAACTACCGAGGAACGCTCAGAGTCCATCCCACCTTTCATGTCTCCTGCCTCAAGCCTGTTTTCCTCAGTCCTCTGTTGCCTCCTCCGCCTCCTCCTCCTCCTCCTCGGATGATCGGAGGTGGTCCTGCCTACACGGTGCGGCGCATCATGGATTCCAGACGGCGGGGCCGGGGTTTCCAGTATCTCGTGGACTGGGAGGGGTAGGGTCCTGAAGAGAGGAGTTGGATTCCGCGGCGACAGATCCTAGATGCTGACCTCATTCGTGACTTCTACCGCCTCCATCCTGGCGCTCCGGGAGTCCGCCCGGTGGCGTTCGTCGGAGGGGGGTACTGTAACGAGTCCCGGCAGTCTGAGTCGGGTCCTGTCTGTGGACTAGTTTTTCTGCTCGTGATCTCCAGTTTCCCGAGGGTTCTGGAACGCTCCCCTGCCTGGTTGCCGGGCAACGTTGCTAGGCGGGAGCTCTCTTGATTTCCGCGACCTGCATCCCATCAGCAATCTGCACACCTGGTCCTGATCATCACCCTTCTTAGGCTCTGGCCTAACATCCATTCCCTGCCGGATCGTTAGCCATGAACAGTATGTTTATCAGCGGATCAGTCTTAGAGCTTAGAGCATTAGTTTTGTTGTTTTGCACCTTGTTTTCTTGTTGTATGCTTACCTCCGTTTTGTTCTCCCTGCAGTCACTCGTCCGGAACCTTCACCCAACCTCTGCCTGATGGTCGGCGGCTGCCGAGCCATCATTGGACCAACTACTGCACCCTCAACAACTCATCCACGCCGCCCGCTCTGTTCCCTGGATTATTCAGCAGCACTCGTGGATCAGTTAAATAAACACTCACCTTTGACACCACTTACCTTGTCCTGGTCTGCTTCTGGGTTCTGGCTTAGTAAACCGTGACACAATGTTCTGTTACCATGTTGGATCCACCTCTGTCAATGTTCTGTTACCATGTTGGATCCACCTCTGTCAGTGTTCTGTTACCATGTTGGATCCACCTCTGTCAATGTTCTGTTACCATGTTGGATCCATCTCTGTCAATGTTCTGTTACCATGTTGGATCCACCTCTGTCAGTGTTCTGTTACCATGTTGGATCCATGGAAGTTCTTAGAACGGATCTTTCCACTACTCAGTGTTCTGTTACCATGTTGGATCCATGGAAGTTCTTAGAACGGATCTTTCCACTACTCAGTGTTCTGTTACCATGTTGGATCCACCTCTGTCAGTGTTCTGTTACCATGTTGGATCCACCTCTGTCAGTGTTCTGTTACCATGTTGGATCCACCTCTGTCAGTGTTCTGTTACCATGTTGGATCCACCTCTGTCAGTGTTCTGTTACCATGTTGGATCCACCTCTGTCAGTGTTCTGTTACCATGTTGGATCCACCTCTGTCAGTGTTCTGTTACCATGTTGGATCCATGGAAGTTCTTAGAACGGATCTTTCCACTACTCAGTGTTCTGTTACCATGTTGGATCCACCTCTGTCAGTGTTCTGTTACCATGTTGGATCCATGGAAGTTCTTAGAACGGATCTTTCCACTACTCAGTGTTCTGTTACCATGTTGGATCCACCTCTGTCAGTGTTCTGTTACCATGTTGGATCCATGGAAGTTCTTAGAACGGATCTTTCCACTACTCAGTGTTCTCTACTATATGCTACTGTTTTGTTGACGAGGCCCCGCCTCCTTTTATCTCTCCTCTCCTCTCCCTTCCCAGTCCCAAGCAGTCTACTAACCCATCACTCTCTCTCCTCTCCTCTCCTCTCCTCTCCCCTCCCTCCTCTCCTCTCCTCTCCTCTCCTCTCCTCTCCTCTCCCCATGACAAAGCGTTCATCAGTCCTGATCGCATAGTGTATCCTTGAGCTGCCCCACTTCACGGTGCGGGCCACTCGGCCCCAGATCCTTCTCCTTCAGACCATGCTCCAGAGCTGGACACACAGCCTGGGAGACGGTTCCTACCCTGGGGTCAACGATGCCCTGCTCAGCCATGTCTACACAGAACCAGGTACACACACGCTCACCTGCTCAGCACCAGCTAACTAAACACTGAATTACAGTTAGTCATTACTGCGGTGTTTCTAGTTACAGTGTAAAGATCATTACTCATCAAAAATGTCTGTAAAATCCCATTACAGTGTTCAAGTTTTTTTATTTTTTTATATGACGTTATTCGTGAAAACACTATCAAGTAAAACCTGACACTTACAAATATACATGATGTGTTGCTCCTAGGTCAGCTTGTTCCGTTGTAACTGTAACACAGCAACCAGACATGGACTTGGCAACATCTTGTAGTGTTCTATAAAGTCCAACAGTTGTTTGTTGGCTCAGCACCTTTCTCTGTGTGTGTCTAGTAGTCCATTAAAGGGAGTCAACCTGCTGGTACTGGTTAATACACTATACGTTATTTTACATTTGAGTCATTTAGCGGACGCTCTTATCCAGAGCGACTTACAGGAGCAATTAGGGGTAAGTGCCTTGCTCAAGGGCACATCGACAGATTTTCCACTAGTGTTCATGTGCCTTTTGTGAATGATCTCATTACTGGGTCTTACAGAGACAACTCACTTTTATAAAAGAAGACATTGCTACTTCTGTTGTTGATCAGTGCAATAAAATAAGTCCCAAATGGAAAGGAAACAGATTGTCATCTGTAGCCCCGATGAAAATCAGTCAAAACAACCTCGATAACTCAATGCATGCACCAACTCCTATTGAGTGGTATCGTTTTGATATCGTTTTGGTGTCGGGTTTCGTAACACTAAGTCAACAGAACTAGTATCATGACACCCCACCCCCGCCTTGCCCAGTGTGAGGTAGAGGACCTGCAGCCGTGGGTAAATTAACTCCAACTATTTTACGCTCCATGTCTTCCAGCATGCCTTAATGGTCTCATAATAAATGGGAGGCTGTAAAAAAGGGCTGAATTCAATTCAGTAGCTTTTCTCATGCAGCCGGTAGCATCTGGCCTGTTCTCTGGAGGCACGGGGATTTTCCAAGCCATTAGGATCATGTTGTTGAGTATTCCGTCAACATGGCCTCAGCCAAGCTACCTTTACCCTGAGACCAGCCCAGCGCAGAGCAGCGGAGCGCCCGCCAAATTATTAAACTGCTCTCCTGTGGAGTGAAGTCAAATATTCCTCTCGCTCTGCCTGTCTGTCTCTCTACCTGGCTCTGTCCTCTAGCTCTGCCTGTCTGTCTCTCTACCTGGCTCTGTCCTCTCGCTCTGCCTGTCTGTCTCTCTACCTGGCTCTGTCCTCTCGCTCTGCCTGTCTGTCTCTCTACCTGGCTCTGTCCTCTAGCTCTGCCTGTCTGTCTCTCTACCTGGCTCTGTCCTCTAGCTCTGCCTGTCTGTCTCTCTACCTGGCTCTCTCCCTCCTAGCTCTGCCTGTCTGTCTCTCTACCTGGCTCTGTCCTCTAGCTCTGCCTGTCTGTCTCTCTACCTGGCTCTGTCCTCTAGCTCTGCCTGTCTGTCTCTCTACCTGGCTCTGTCCTCTCTCGCTCTGCCTGTCTGTCTCTCTACCTGGCTCTGTCCTCTAGCTCTGCCTGTCTGTCTCTCTACCTGGCTCTGTCCTCTAGCTCTGCCTGTCTGTCTCTCTACCTGCCTCTCTCCTCTAGCTCTGCCTGTCTGTCTCTCTACCTGGCTCTCTCCTCTAGCTCTGCCTGTCTGTCTCTCTACCTGGCTCTGTCCTCTAGCTCTGCCTGTCTGTCTCTCTACCTGGCTCTCTCCTCTCCCTCTGCCTGTCTGTCTCTCTACCTGGCTCTCTCCTCTCCCTCTGCCTGTCTGTCTCTCTACCTGGCTCTGTCCTCTAGCTCTGCCTGTCTGTCTCTCTACCTGGCTCTGTCCTCTAGCTCTGCCTGTCTGTCTCTCTACCTGGCTCTGTCCTCTAGCTCTGCCTGTCTGTCTCTCTACCTGGCTCTGTCCTCTAGCTCTGCCTGTCTGTCTCTCTACCTGGCTCTGTCCTCTAGCTCTGCCTGTCTGTCTCTCTACCTGGCTCTGTCCTCTCGCTCTGCCTGTCTGTCTCTCTACCTGGCTCTGTCCTCTCACTCTGCCTGTCTGTCTCTCTACCTGGCTCTGTCCTCTAGCTCTGCCTGTCTGTCTCTCTACCTGGCTCTGTCCTCTAGCTCTGCCTGTCTGTCTCTCTACCTGGCTCTCTCCTCTAGCTCTGCCTGTCTGTCTCTCTTACCTGGCTCTGTCCTCTAGCTCTGCCTGTCTGTCTCTCTACCTGGCTCTGTCCTCTAGCTCTGCCTGTCTGTCTCTCTACCTGGCTCTGTCCTCTCTCGCTCTGCCTGTCTGTCTCTCTACCTGGCTCTGTCCTCTAGCTCTGCCTGTCTGTCTCTCTACCTGGCTCTGTCCTCTAGCTCTGCCTGTCTGTCTCTCTACCTGGCTCTGTCCTCTAGCTCTGCCTGTCTGTCTCTCTACCTGGCTCTGTCCTCTAGCTCTGCCTGTCTGTCTCTCTACCTGCCTCTCTCCTCTAGCTCTGCCTGTCTGTCTCTCTACCTGGCTCTCTCCTCTAGCTCTGCCTGTCTGTCTCTCTACCTGGCTCTGTCCTCTAGCTCTGCCTGTCTGTCTCTCTACCTGGCTCTCTCCTCTCCCTCTGCCTGTCTGTCTCTCTACCTGGCTCTCTCCTCTCCCTCTGCCTGTCTGTCTCTCTACCTGGCTCTGTCCTCTAGCTCTGCCTGTCTGTCTCTCTACCTGGCTCTGTCCTCTAGCTCTGCCTGTCTGTCTCTCTACCTGGCTCTCTCCTCTCCCTCTGCCTGTCTGTCTCTCTACCTGGCTCTCTCCTCTCCCTCTGCCTGTCTGTCTCTCTACCTGGCTCTCTCCTCTCCCTCTGCCTGTCTGTCTCTCTACCTGGCTCTGTCCTCTAGCTCTACCTGTCTGTCTCTCTACCTGGCTCTGTCCTCTAGCTCTGCCTGTCTGTGTCTCTACCTGGCTCTCTCCTCTCCCTCTGCCTGTCTGTCTCTCTACCTGGCTCTGTCCTCTAGCTCTGCCTGTCTGTCTCTCTACCTGGCTCTGTCCTCTAGCTCTGCCTGTCTGTCTCTCTACCTGGCTCTGTCCTCTCGCTCTGCCTGTCTGTCTCTCTACCTGGCTCTGTCCTCTCGCTCTGCCTGTCTGTCTCTCTACCTGGCTCTGTCCTCTATTTCTGCCTGTCTGTCTCTCTACCTGGCTCTGTCCTCTAGCTCTGCCTGTCTGTCTCTCTACCTGGCTCTGTCCTCTAGCTCTGCCTGTCTGTCTCTCTACCTGGCTCTGTCCTCTAGCTCTGCCTGTCTGTCTCTCTACCTGGCTCTGTCCTCTCGCTCTGCCTGTCTGTCTCTCTACCTGGCTCTGTCCTCTCGCTCTGCCTGTCTGTCTCTCTACCTGGCTCTGTCCTCTAGCTCTGCCTGTCTGTCTCTCTACCTGGCTCTGTCCTCTAGCTCTGCCTGTCTGTCTCTCTACCTGGCTCTCTCCTCTAGCTCTGCCTGTCTGTCTCTCTACCTGGCTCTGTCCTCTAGCTCTGCCTGTCTGTCTCTCTACCTGGCTCTGTCCTCTAGCTCTGCCTGTCTGTCTCTCTACCTGGCTCTGTCCTCTAGCTCTGCCTGTCTGTCTCTCTACCTGGCTCTGTCCTCTAGCTCTGCCTGTCTGTCTCTCTACCTGGCTCTGTCCTCTCGCTCTGCCTATCTGTCTCTCTACCTGGCTCTGTCCTCTCGCTCTGCCTGTCTGTCTCTCTACCTGGCTCTGACCTCTAGCTCTGCCCGTCTGTCTCTCTACCTGGCTCTGTCCTCTAGCTCTGCCCGTCTGTCTCTCTACCTGGCTCTCTCCTCTAGCTCTGCCTGTCTGTCTCTCTACCTGGCTCTGTCCTCTAGCTCTGCCTGTCTGTCTCTCTACCTGGCTCTGTCTGTCTCTAGCTCTGCCTGTCTGTCTCTCTACCTGGCTCTGTCCTCTCGCTCTGCCTGTCTGTCTCTCTACCTGGCTCTGTCCTCTAGCTCTGCCTGTCTGTCTCTCTACCTGGCTCTGTCCTCCTAGCTCTGCCTGTCTGTCTCTCTACCTGGCTCTGTCCTCTAGCTCTGCCTGTCTGTCTCTCTACCTGGCTCTGTCCTCTAGCTCTGCCTGTCTGTCTCTCTACCTGCCTCTCTCCTCTAGCTCTTTCTGTCTGTCTCTCTACCTGGCTCTCTCCTCTAGCTCTGCCTGTCTGTCTCTCTACCTGGCTCTGTCCTCTAGCTCTGCCTGTCTGTCTCTCTCACCTGGCTCTCTCCTCTAGCTCTGCCTGTCTGTCTCTCTACCTGGCTCTGTCCTCTAGCTCTGCCTGTCTGTCTCTCTACCTGGCTCTGTCCTCTAGCTCTGCCTGTCTGTCTCTCTACCTGGCTCTGTCCTCTAGCTCTGCCTGTCTGTCTCTCTACCTGGCTCTGTCCTCTAGCTCTGCCTGTCTGTCTCTTACCTGGCTCTGTCCTCTAGCTCTGCCTGTCTGTCTCTCTACCTGGCTCTGTCCTCTCGCTCTGCCTGTCTGTCTCTCTACCTGGCTCTGTCCTCTAGCTCTGCCTGTCTGTCTCTCTACCTGGCTCTGTCCTCTAGCTCTGCCTGTCTGTCTCTCTACCTGGCTCTGTCCTCTAGCTCTGCCTGTCTGTCTCTCTACCTGGCTCTGTCCTCCTAGCTCTGCCTGTCTGTCTCTCTACCTGCCTCTCTCCTCTAGCTCTGCCTGTCTGTCTCTCTACCTGGCTCTCTCCTCTAGCTCTGCCTGTCTGTCTCTCTACCTGGCTCTGTCCTCTAGCTCTGCCTGTCTGTCTCTCTACCTGGCTCTCTCCTCTAGCTCTGCCTGTCTGTCTCTCTACCTGGCTCTGTCCTCCTAGCTCTGCCTGTCTGTCTCTCTACCTGGCTCTGTCCTCTAGCTCTGCCTGTCTGTCTCTCTACCTGGCTCTGTCCTCTAGCTCTGCCTGTCTGTCTCTCTACCTGGCTCTGTCCTCTAGCTCTCCTGTCTGTCTCTCTACCTGGCTCTGTCCTCTAGCTCTGCCTGTCTGTCTCTCTACCTGGCTCTGTCCTCTAGCTCTGCCTGTCTGTCTCTCTACCTGCCTCTCTCCTCTAGCTCTGCCTGTCTGTCTCTCTACCTGGCTCTCTCCTCTAGCTCTGCCTGTCTGTCTCTCTATCTGCCTCTCTCCTCTAATGTATGTGTTGGTTGAGTAGTGAGGAAAAACCTACTAATACTTCTGACTTAACCCACCCGATATGTTCTGTTGACTTAACCCACCAATATGTTCTGTTGACTTCACCCACCAATATGCTCTGTTGACTTAACCCACCGATATGTTTTGTTGACTTAACCCACCGATATGCTCTGTTGACTTAACCCACCGATATGCTCTGTTGACTTAACCCACCAATATGTTCTGTTGACTTCACCCACCAATATGTTCTGTTGACTTAACCCACCAATATGTTCTGTTGACTTAACCCACCAATATGTTCTGTTGACTTAACCCACCGATATGTTCTGTTGACTTCACCCACCAATATGTTCTGTTGACTTAACCCACCAATATGTTCTGTTGACTTAACCCACCAATATGTTCTGTTGACTTAACCCACCGATATGTTCTGTTGACTTAACCCACCTAAATGTTACCATAACCACCAATACCTTATGTGGTCCTCTGTAGCTCAACTGGTAGAGCACGGCACTTGTAACGCCAAGGTAGTGGGTTTGATCCCCGGGACCACCTCCAAAAATGTATCCCGCAGCGTGACTGTAAGTCGCTTTGGATAAAAGTGTCTGCTAAATGGCTTATTATTATGTTACCATAACCACCAATACCTTATGTTACCATAACCACCAATACCTTATGTTACCATAACCACCAATACATTGTTACCATAACCACCATTACCTTATGTTACAATGCAACCCAGATGAGGTAACACTTATACCAATCTGTTCCACTACATAGAGCTGTCCTGTGAGGCCTGTTGTACTAGAGCTGAGACTGAGCGGGGGGGGGAGAGGAAAGGACAGGAGGGGAGAGGAGAGGAGAGGAGAGGAGAGGAGGGTAGAGGAGAGGAGAGGAGAGGAGAGATGAAGAGAGCAGGAGAGATAAGGAAAGAAGAGGAGAGAGCAGGAGAGAAGAGAAGAGGAAAGATGAGGAGAGCAGGAGCGATGAGGTTTCGGTCCACACCACAGTTAACCTTGCTGAATAGTTTTGGTTTCCTGTGGCCACTGTGGTCTTGTCCACACTGTAACATTATGATGGAACGTACTCTCACTGGGCTGCTCCTGGTCACCCTCTCCTCTCCTCTCCTCTCCTCTCTCTCCCTCTCCTCTCCTCTCTCTCCTCTCCTCTCCTCCCTCTCCTCTCTCTCCTCTCCTCTCCTCTCCTCTCCTCTCTCCTCTCCTCTCTCCCCCTCTCCTCTCCTCTCCCTCTCCCTGTAACAGAGTGAAGAGAAGGGAAGCCAACAGCCTTTCTTACAGTAGTAAAGCCTGATGAAAAGCCCACTAAAGTCTGTTGCTCTTTATTTTACAGTCTTTAAAGCCATTGAATGTTAAATGCGGGGACTATATTGAGTACATAACTGTTACATAGAGCCACTGCTTCGGCCACTGGGTTGTGAAAGTGCCATGTAAGAGTAACTGTGTTGTTTCTCTGTACGACTGCCACCGTTCTGTTCCTGGGACTGGGCTTGCGTCCCAAATGGCACCCTATTCACTACATAGTGTACTGCTGTTGACCAGAGCCCTATTTGGGACGCAGCCTCTGTTCTGGCTCCTTGGAAGAACATGAAGCCTCACAGCGCAGTGTCCTGCTGGTTCCTGACTGTCACCAGCTCCAAGCAGGCCCTGGCTGCGTCTCAAATGCCACTCTATTCCCTATACAGTGCACTACCTTTGACCAGAGCCCTATGGGGAATATGGTGCCATTTGGTCCCCAGCTCACTACCTTTGACCAGAGCCCTATGGGGGCTATGATGCCAGTTTGGGATACAGCAGCCCTTCCATGGTCCCTCCCCTCCGTCCTCCTTTTGAAGTGGGCTGTGTCAATGAGGAAAGGTGTTTCATATCGGGCCCTATCTGATAACACACCACAGACTACTCAGTCAGTGTCCTTCACCGAGGCACGTGGGCAGATCCTTTCATTCTCTGTCTTCCTATCCAGGGAGGAAAAAAAAGGTTCCCAGTTTTAATCTGGAGTACTGACAGACTGCTAAGTGTTTCTCAAAATAAAAGGAGCTCAGAGAAGCTGTAAAAATCTCCCAGATGCTTTAATTTGTGGAGCGAGATAAA
>NW_025537883.1:0-26088 GCF_020615455.1 Coregonus clupeaformis | reverse complement strand
AAAAAAGTATTTAGTCAGCCACCAATTGTGCAAGTTCTCCACTTAAAAAGATGAGAGAGGCCTGTAATTTTTATCATAGGTACACGCGTCAACTATAGACAGACAAATTGAGAAGAAAAAAATCCAGAAAATCACATTGTAGGATTTTTGTAAGAATTTATTTGCAAATTAGTGGTGGAAAATAAGTATTTGGTCAATAACAAAAGTTTCTCAATACTTTGTTATATACCCTTTGTTGGTAATGACACAGGTCAAACGTTTTCTGTAAAGTCTTCACAAGGTTTTCACACACTGTTGCTGGTATTTTGGCCCATTCCTCCATGCAGATCTCCCTCTAGAGCAGTGATGTTTTGGGGCTGTCGCTGAGCAACACGGACTTTCAACTCCCTCCAAAGATTTTCTATGGGGTTAAGATCTGGAGACTGGCTAGACCACTCCAGGACCTTGAAATGCTTCTTACGAAGCCACTCCTTCGTTGCGGGCGGTGTGTTTGGGATCATTGTCATGCTGAAAGACCCAGCCACGTTTCATCTTCAATGCCCTTGCTGATGGAAGGAGGTTTTTCACTCAAAATCTCACGATACATGGCCCCATTCATTCTTTCCTTTACACGGATCAGTCGTCCTGGTCCCTTTGCAGAAAAACAGCCCCAAAGCATGATGTTTCCACCCCCATGCTTCACAGTAGTGTATGGTGTTCTTTGGATGCAACTCAGCATTCTTTTGTCCCCAAACACGACGAGTTGAGTTTTTACCAAAAAGTTATATTTGGTTTCATCTGACCATATGACATTCTCCCCAATCCTCTTCTGGATCATCCAAAGCACTCTAGCAAACTTCAGACGGGCCTGGACATGTACTGGCTTAAGCAGGGGACACGTCTGGCACTGCAGGATTTGAGTCCCTGAGCGCGTAGTGTGTTACTGATGGTAGGCTTTGTTACTTTGGTCCCAGCTCTGCAGGTCATTCACTAGGTCCCCCCGTGTGGTTCTGGGATTTTTGCTCACCGTTCTTGTGATCATTTTGACACCACGGGGTGAGATCTTGCGTGAGCCCCAGATCGAGGGAGATTATCAGTGGTCTTGTATGTCTTCCATTTCCTAATAATTGCTCCGACAGTTGATTTCTTCAAACCAAGCTGCTTACCTATTGCAGATTCAGTCTTCCCAGCCTGGTGCAGGTCTACAATTTTGTTTCTGGTGTCCTTTGACAGCTCTTTGGTCTTGGCCATAGTGGAGTTTGGAGTGTGACTGTTTGAGGTTGTGGACAGGTGTCTTTTATACTGACTAACAAGTTCAAACAGGTGCCATTAATACGAGGTAACTTAGTGGAGGACAGAGGAGCCTCTTAAAGAAGAAGTTACAGGTCTGTGAGAGCCAGAAATCTTGCTTGTTTGTAGGTGACCAAACACTTATTTTCCACCATAATTTGCAAATAAATTCATAAAAATCCTACAATGTGATTTTCTGGATTTCTTTTCTCAATTTGTCTGTCATAGTTGACGTGTACCTATGATGAAAATGACAGGCCTCTCTCATCTTTTAAGTGGGGAGAACTTGCACAATTGGTGGCTGACTAAATACTTTTTTCCCCACTGTACACCTTACACACACTAATTAATAAACACGTCCACCAAAAAAAAAAGAGGGCAAAATCTTTGCTTGCTTTATTGACTTTAAAAAGCATTTGATTCTATTTGGACGAAGGGCTATTCTACAAAATTCTCCAAAGTGGGCTTGGTGGTAAGGTGTATGACTTAATAAAATGTATGTACACAGAAAACAAGTGTGCAATAAAAAAAAAAAAACTAAGAACATAATTATTTTCACAACGTCGAGGTGTGAGACAAGGCTGCAGTTTGAGTCCAAATCTTTTCAACATTTATATCAATGAATTAGCAGACATGTTGGACCAATCTCCAGCCCCAGGACTCACACTATTTGACACAGAGGTAAAATACCTGCTATATGCTGATGACTTGGTACTTCTATCACCAACCAAAGAAGGTCTTCAACAGAACCTTAACATTCTAGAGCAATATTGCCATAATTGGGCCCTGGCAGTAAATTAAAAAAAAACTAAAATCATGATTTTCCACAAAAAAAACTGATATACACAAATATAAGAACACAAATATAAATTCACCCTGAACAACACCATAATTGAACACACTAAAAATGACACATACCTTGGTCTGACCATATCTGCATCTGGAAACTTTAATATGGCAGTGAATGCACTCAAAGAAAAAACCTGCAGAGCTTGTAGAATAAATGAAATATGTCAGAACGCTGAGTGTGGGATGTGGTGCAGAATCAAGCGCAGGAACAAGGGTGTTCGTCAACAGACTTTAGTAATCCAAAATTAGTAACTCCACACAGGTGAATAGCCAACCTCGACCGGGAGGCAAAACAAATTACGCACACAACCAACGGTGCGCAAAAACAGAAAAGCGCACGAGTGCGGACTCTCGAATACAAACAACACGAGAGAGAAAAACCCAACAATGGCAACAGCTGACAATAATAATCACACATAACACCTGGACCCAACACACGATAACTAAATAGGAAACAAAATCAAACACTAACAAGGACAGGTGTAACAAACAGACAAAACCAAACAAACATGAAACATCGAACGGTGGCAGCTAGTACTCGGGGGACGACGACCGCCGAAGCCTGCCCGAACAAGGAGGGCGCAGCCTCGGCCGAAACCGTGACAGTACCCCCTTGACGCCGGCTCCAGCCGGTGCGCGATCCCGCCTCGGGGACGACCAGGACGACGCGGAGCAGGGCGCGTAGGATGACCCCGATGGAACTCGGTCAGCAGGGACAGGTCTAATATGTCCCTCCTCGGCACCCAGCACCGCTCCTCCGGGCCGTACCCTCCCACTCCACGAGATATTGAGACCCCCCATCCGGCGTCTCAATCAAGGATGGACCTCACAGTGCGCCGGAGCCCTCGATGTCCAACGGGGCGGAGGAATCTCCTCTATCTCATAATCCTGGAGTGGGACCAGCTACCACCGGCCTGAGGAGAGACACATGGAATGAGGGGTTAATATTCCTGTAATCAATAGGCTAATTCTAACCTGTAACACACCTCGTTCAACCTCCTCAGGACTTTGAATGGCCCCACAAACCGCCGACCCAGCTTACGGCAGCAGCGGAGGGGCGGGTTTCTGGTCGAGAGCCAGACTCGATCTCCAGGTGCGTATACAGGCCCCTCACTGCGGTGGAGATCGGCGCTGTCTTATGCCGACGGATGGCCCGCTGCAGATGGACGTGGGCAGCGTTCCATGTCTCCTCCGAGCGCCGCACCCACTCATCCACCGCAGGGGCCTCGATCTGGCTCTCGTGCCAAGGTGCCAGAACCGGCTGGTACCCTAACACACTGGAAAGGGGTTAGTTGGGTGGAGGAGTGGGGAGAGAGTTCTGCGCCATCTCGGCCCACGGAACGTATCTCGCCCACTCCTCCGGCCGCCTGGCAATAAGACCTCAGAAACCTACCCACATCCTGGTTGACACGTTCAACCTGCCCATTACTCTCCGGGTGGTAACCGAGGTAAGGCTCACCAAAACCCCCAACCGTTCCATAAAGGCTCTCCACACTCTGGAGGTGAACTGGGGGCCTCGATCAGACACTATATCCTCGGTTACCCGTAATGCCGGAAGACATGGGTAAACAGAGCCTCAGCGGTCTGTAGGGCAGTAGGGAGACCCGGGCATGGGAAGGAGACGACAGGCCTTCGAGGAACCGATCCACAACGACTCAGGATGGTAGTATTCCCCTGTGAGGGGGAAGGTCTGTAACAAAGTCCACCGAGAGGTGGGACCAGGGTCGTTAGGAACGGGCAGGGGTTGTAGCTTACCCCTGGGCAAATGTCTAGGCGCCTTACACTGTGCACACACCGAACAGGAGGAGACATAAACCCTCACATCCCTGGCTGACGTTGGCCACCAGTACTTAGTGCTAAGGCAGTGAACTGTCCGGCCGATACCTGGATGTCCAGAGGAGGGGGACGTATGAGCCCAATAAATGAGGCGATCGCGTACCTCGAGCTGAACGCACGTCCGACCCACTGGACACTGTGGAGGACTTGGGTCGGTGCGTAACGCCCGCCGATCTCTGCACGACCTCCCATACCACCGGTGCCACCAGACAAGACTTTGGTAGTATGGGAGTGGGCTCAACGGACCTCTCCTCCGTGTCATACCACCGAGACAGGGCATCTGCCTTCCCGTTCTGGGACCCAGGGATGCTAAGTGATTTTAAACACAAACCGGGCTAGAAACATAGTCAGCGGGCCTGGCGAGGATTCAGTCTCCTAGCTGCCCGGATGTACTCCAGGTTACGGTGGTCCGTCAAAATGAGGAAAGGGTGTTGAGCCTCAAGCCAATGCCTCTACACCTTTAGGGCCTGTACCACGGCTAACAGCTCCCTGTCCCCACGTCATAATTCCCGCTCCGCCGGACTGAGCTTCTTAGAATAAAAGGCACAGGGGCGGAGCTTAGGTGGTGTGCCAGACCGTTGTGAGAGGACGGCCCCAATACCGGCCTCGACGCGTCCACCTCTACCTGGAATGGTAAGCGGGATCCGGATGCGCCAACACCGGCGCGAGGTAAACAGGTCCTTCAGTCTCCCAACAGCCCTGTCCGCCTCAGCTGACCACCGCAGCGCACGAACCCCCCTTCAACAGAGACGTTATGGGAGCCGCCACCTGTCCAAAACCCCGGATAAACCTCCGCGTAATAATTCGCAAAACCCAAGAACTGTTGCACCTCTTTCACAGTGGTTGGGGTTTGCCAATTCTGCACAGCTGACACCCGGGTCAACCTCCATCTTCACTACCCGACGCAGACAACTGATAACCCAAAAGGAGACCGACTTCTGAAAGAACAGGCATTTCTCTGCCTTGACATATAGGTCATGCTCAACAGTCTCCTCAACACTCGGCGCACCAGGGCTACATGCCCAGCTCGGGTAGAACTGTACACCAGAATATCGTCTATGTACACGACTACTCCCTGCCCCTGCATGTCCCGAAAATCTCATCTACAAAGGATTGGAAGACTGAGGGAGCATTCATTAACCCATATGGCATGACGAGATACTGTAATGACCGGAGGTCGTGGCTAAATGCTGTCTTCCATTCATCGCCGCCCCTCTCTAATGACTAAGTTATATGCGCTCCTGAGATCCAATTTGTGAAGAACTGAGCACCGTGTAGTGACTCCGTCATAGTCGCAATCAGAGGAAGTGGATAACTGTACTTCACCGTAATCTGATTGAGACCGCGTAATCAATACACGGGCGCAAACCTCCATCTTTTTTTCTTCACAAAAAGAAGCTCGAGGAAGCGGGCGAAGTGGAGGCCCGTATGTATCCCTGTCTCAGAGACTCGCGATGTAGTTTCCACGCTTCCTCTCCTCTTGAGACAAGGGATACACATGGCTCGCGGAGTGCTGCTCTAACTGGAGATCTATTGCACAATCCCCCTGTCTATGAGGCGGCAGCTGCGCGCCCTATGTCTTACTAAACACCAGTGTCAAATCCTCATACTCGGGGAATATGCAGTGCGGGCATTTGATTTGGACTCTCCACCGAGGTCGCGCCCTATGGAAACACCCAGACATAGCCCCTCACACTGAACAGACCACCCTTTAAGAGCTTTCTCTCCACGTCAAATAGTAGGATCATGGGTAACTAACCAGGGAAGTCCCAGCACCACCGGATACGCAGGAGAGTCAATCAGATAGAGCTGAATCGTCTCTCATGACCCCCTGCGTCTTCATCCTAAGGGGCGCTGTGACCTCCCTAATCAACCCAGATCCTAACGGACGGCTATCTAGGGCATGTACAGGGAAAGGCTTATCAACGGGAAGGAGAGGAATCCCTAACTCTACACAGAACTGGCGATCTACAAAATTCCAGCTGCGCCTGAATCTCGAGCGCCTTATGCTGGGAACGAGGTGCAACCTGTGGGAAACAAACAGGCAAGGTTATGTGAACGACAGAAAGCTCTGGGTAAGTAGGGCGCCTACTCACCTGGGAGGACTCCCCAATGCGTGGCCTGCCTTCACCTCCACCGGGGACCTTCCCCAACACCTAGCCGCGGTGTGCCCTCCACGGCCACAGTTGGTGCAGGGAACGCCCCCCTCGGGTTCCTACCCTCCGTTCTCCTAGTGCCAGCCCTCCGAGCTCCATAGGGCTCGGCCGGGGTGCCGGAAGGTGGAATGGGCAACCCCCACCCGGGACGTCCCACGGGTGGCGAGCAGGGTGTCCAGCCGAATGGCCATGTCGACTAGTTGGTCAAACGACAACGTGGTATCCCTGCATGCCAACTCTCTCTGGACGCCTCCCGGAGGCTGCAGCGGAAGTGGTCTATGAGGGCCCGCTCATTCCACCCCTGCATCTGCCGCTAGAGTCCGGAACTCCAAAGCAAAATCCCTTGCACCGGCTCCTCATCCCCTGTCGGAGGTAGAACAGACGCTCCCCCGCCGCCTTCCTCTGGTGGATGGTCAAACACGGCACGGAAGCGGCAGGAGAACTCCGCACAGGTAAGTAGCGGCGTCTATTCTCCTCCATTCGGCGTTGGCCCACTCCAACGCCTGCCGGTGAGACAGGAGATGAGGCGAGACGCTCTCGTGTCCCGAGGGGCGCCGGGTGTTACGGTGGCGAGGTAGAGCCCACTTGCAGCAGGAACCCTTGACACCCGGCAGCGGAGCCGTCGTACGCCCTCGGGAGCGAGAGCCGAATCCCGCTGGGTTCCCGGAAGGGAGACAGGAGGACTGACCGATGGGGATGGTCCGGTAGGTGGGGCGTGGGTACCCGCTGCTCTCCCATCGGTGGAGAGTGTTCATCACCCGATCCAGGGCGTGACCGATCTGGTTGATCCTGTCCTCCTGCCCACGAAGACGGTCCTCCATAATGTCCGTTGGCGCGTTGCTCCTGCTGATTCCATAGTGAGATGTGTGATTCTGTCAGAACGCTGAGTGTGGATGTGGTGCAGGAATCAAGCGCAGGAACAAGTGTTCCAACAGACTTTAGTAATCCAAAATTAGTAACTCCACACAGGTGGAATAGCCAACCCGACCGGGAGGCAAAAACAAATTACGCACACAACCAACGGTGCGTAAAAACAAGAAAAAGGGCACGCAGTGCGGACTCTCGAATACAAACAACACGAGAGAAAATCCAACAATGGCAACAGCTGGACAATAATAATCACACATAACACCTGACCCAACACACGATAACTAAATAGGAAACAAAATCAAACACTAACAAGGGACAGGTGTACAAACAGACAAAACCAAACAAACATGAAACATCGAACGGTGGCAGCTAGTACTCCGGGGACGACGACCGCCGAAGCCTGCCCGAACAAGGAGGAGGCGCAGCCTCGGCCGAAACCGTGACAATTATTCAAAATCAACATCCCAATTAGAATTTGGACCAAAGTATTTGACAGTGTAATCCTACCAATAGCTCTTTACGGAAGTGAGGTTTGGGGACAACTCAATAAACTGGACTTTAAAATGAGGGACAAACATCCAATTGAAGCCCTACATGCAGAATTATGTTGGAAAATTCTGCAAGTCCAGAGAAATACACCAACTAATGCATGTAGGGCAGAATTGGACCGCTTTCCAGTAGTAATGAAAATACAGAAAAGATCATAAAAACTTTGGCTACATCTAAATTCAAGTCCAAATTCAAGTCTGCAATTTAAAGCACTTCAAACCCAAGAGCTGAGCCCAGAAATGAGCCCTCTCAGTCAGCTGGTGTTGGACCTAACCAACCAAGCTGACACCAGCACTGCTTCAAAAGAAAGAAATCCAATGAACAAAATCATGAACCAATCAAAGGACTCATATTTACAACATTGGAAAAATGAAACAAAATCCCAAGGCTGACTAAATTGCTATCTGACCTAAACAGAGCATATGAATTGGCTGATTATCTCAACTCTGTCAGAGATACGAAGCAGAGACAGATCCTTACCAAGTACAGGCTGAGTGACCATCAATTGGCAATAGAAACAGGCAGACATAAAAAGACATGGCTACCCAAAGAGGAGCGTATATGTGATCACTGCACGACAGGGGAGGTAGAAACAGAGATGCACTTTCTCCTTTACTGTGATAAATATTCCTCACAATGAGATTCATTATTCCCAGAAATTACTACATTTTTTCCAAATGGTTACTTATTAAACCCAGAGGAAAAACTAAAAATGCTCATGGGCGAAGGAGCAACGACTCCTCTTGCAGCCAAATATGTATTTGCCTGCCATAGCCTGAGGGACACTGAATAATTACATCTGCATAGTAAATAGTAACTTACTTATTATTGTTGTTATTGCTATCATTGTTATTACCACTATTATTGTTGTTTATCATTCCAAATAGTAGTGGTATGGGTGGCAATGGTAATGATGGCAGTTTAATGATGGTGGTGGTAGTAGGGGTAGTAATGATGATGGTAGTAGGGGTGATGGTAATGATGGCAGTTTAATGATGGTGGTGGTAGTAGTAGTAGTAATGATGATGGTAGTAGGGTGATGGTAATGATAGCAGTTTAATGATGGTGGTGGTAGTAGTAGTAATGATGATGGTAGTAGGGGGTGATGGTAATGATAGCAGTTTAATGATGGTGGTGGTAGTAGTAGTAGTAATGATGATGGTAGTAGGGGTGATGGTAATGATAGCAGTTTAATGATGGTGGTGGTAGTAGTAGTAATGATGATGGTAGTAGGGGTGATGGTAATGTCAGCAGTTTAATGGTGGTGGTGGTAGTAGTAGTAGTAATGATGATGGTAGTAGGGGTGATGGTAATGATGGCAGTTTAATGATGGTGGTGGTAGTAGTGGTAGTAATGATGATGGTAGTAGGGGTGATGGTGATGATGGCAGTTTAATGATGGTGGTGGTAGTAGTATTAGTAATGATGATGGTAGTAAGGGTGATGGTAATGATGGCAGTTTAATGATGGTGGTGGTAGTAGGGGTAGTAATGATGATGGCAGTAGGGGTGATAGTAATGATAGCAGTTTAATGATGGTGGTGGTAGTAGTAGTAATGATGATGGTAGTAGGGGTGATGGTAATGACAGCAGTTTAATGGTGGTGGTGGTAGTAGTAGTAGTAATGATGATGGTAGTAGGGGTGATGGTAATGATGGCAGTTTAATGATGGTGGTGGTAGTAGGGGTAGTAATGATGATGGTGGTAGTAGGGGTAGTAATGATGATGGTAGTAGGGGTGATGGTAATGATGGCAGTTTAATGATGGTGGTGGTAGTAGGGGTAGTAATGATGATGGTGGTAGTAGGGGTAGTAATGATGATGGTAGTTGTAGTACTGATGTAATGGTGAAGATGACCGTTATTTAGTTATAAGTTAGTTATAGTTTCATTTTCCATATTTGTATTTTTATATTTATTACATTTCTACTGTTGACTGATACCATTTTATTGTTATTATTTTTGTATTTAATTTTGATAATTTTTTACTACCATCTTATATTATTATTTGTTATTGTTTATAATTGTATTATTGTATACATTGCTACTTTGGCAATATTGACACAATGTTTTTCATGCCAATAAAAAAGCTTGAATTTGAATTTGAATTTGAGAGAGAGAGAGACAGAGAGAGAGAGACAGAGAAAGAGAGAAACAGAGAGAGAGAGACAGAGAACAAGAGAGCAAGAGAGAAAGAGAGACAGAAAGAGAGAGAGAGAGAGAGAGAGAGAGAGAGAGAGAGAGAAAGAGAGACAGAGAAAGAGAGACAGCGAGAGAGAGAGAAAGAGAGAAATAGAGAGAGAGTGACAGAAAGAGAGAGAGAGAGAGAAAGAGAGACAGAGAGAGAGAGAGAAAGAGAGACAGAGAGCAAGAGAGAAAGAGAGAGAGAGAGAGAGAGAGAGAGAGAGAGAGAGAGAGAGAGAGAGAGAGAGAGAGAGAGAGAGAGAGAGAGAGAGAGAGAGAGAGAGAGAGAGAGAGAGAGAGAGAGAGAGAGAGAGAGAGAGAGAGAGACAGAGAGAGAGACAGCGAGAGAGAGAAAGAGAGAGAGATAGTGACAGAAAGAGAGAGAGAGAAAAAGAGAGAGAGGCAGAGAGAGAGACATGCAGTGACAGAGAGAGAGATAGAGACAGAGAGAGAGACAGAGAGAGAGACACACAGTGACAGAGAGAGAGAGAGAGAGAGAGAGAGAGAGAGAGAGAGAGGGAGAGAGAGAGAGAGCGAGAGAGAAAGACAGAGAGCGAGGGAGAGAGACAGAGAGAAAGAGAGAGAGAGAGAGATAGAGAGAGAGAGAGAGAGACAGAAAGAGACAGAGCGAGAGAGAGAGAGAGAGAGAGAGAGAGAGAGAGAGAGAGAGAGAGAGAGAGAGAGAGAGAGAGAGACAGAGAGAGATGTAGAGAGAAAGAGAAAGTCCCTGAGAGAGAACTAAGAGAGAGGAGAGGTTGAAAATAATTAAAGGACTGGGAATATTCCAGTAGAGCAGAGCAAAGGGACTCCCAGCATGCAGTTGGTTGGGTTCACAGCGGGAACGCCAGGAGAAACCAGAGGGACAGGGGGGAAATCCTGGGAATTCTCAGATCGCTGTTAACACGCCTGCCAAACACACGGGGAGAGCTGACAAGAACACATTGGGTGCATGTGGGAACACACACGCACAAGCAAGCACGCATGCACGCAGAACACACACACACACACACACACACACACACACACACACACACACACACACACACACACACACAGCTCTGGAAACGTGTACAGTAATGAGTTAACCCAGGAGGCCTTGAATGAAGGTGCTATTTACCAGGAAAGTATATTGAGGTCATGGTTGCCAACTCATAGCCTCTCCAACTCTCTCTATCTCCCCCTCTCTATCGCCCCTCTCTCCCTCTCTATCTCCCCCTCTATATCTCTCCCTCTATATATTCTATATCTCCCCCTCTCTATCGCCCCTCTCTCCCTCTCTATCTCCCCCTCTATATCTCTCTCTTCAGTATCTTTACTTTTCCAACCCTAAAGAGCTAAACTTGGAAAGGCAAGACCACTCCTCTCCCTCCTCCCTCTTTCCTTCCCTCTTCATCCCTCTCCCCTCCCCTCGCCCTCATCCTCCACTCCTCAACAATAAACCACTGAGGGAAGTTCAGAGGGCTTTTATTTTCCTCTCTCATCTCTTCATTTCTCCTCCTCTTTCATCTCTCCATTCTATCCCTCCTTCCCTTCCTTCTTCAGTCAGCTCTTGGAAATACGTTAATTGGGCTAATTATATGAATTACAGCAGAATGCCACAAAGACGAAGGGAGAGAAAGAGGAGAGAGAGGAGGAGAGCAAGGTAAAGAGAGAGGAGAGGACAGAGAGAAAGAGAGAGAGGAGGAGAGCAAGGTAAAGAGAGAGAAAGAGAGGACAGAGAGAAAGAGAGAGAGGAGAGCAAGGTAAAGAGAGGGTGAATGATGGAATGTGTTAGAGAGAGAGAGAGAGGAGCTAGAGAGATGAAGAGAACGAAATGGGAAGATGGGGAGAGAGAGAGAGAGAGAGAGAGAGAGAGAGAGAGAGAGAGAGAGAGAGAGAGAGAGAGAGAGAGAGAGAGAGAGAGAGAGAGAGAGAGAGAGAGAGAGAGAGAGAGAGAGAGAGAGAGAGAGAGAGAGAGAGAGAGAGAGAGAGAGAGAAACGTACTAGAATCTGAAGTCAAATGTCTACTGTTTGCTGATGATCTGGTGCTTCTGTCACCAACCAAGGAGGGCCTACAGCAGCACCTAGATCTTCTGCACAGATTCTGTCAGACCTGGGCCCTGACAGTAAATCTCAGTAAGACAAAAATAATGGTGTTCCAAAAAGGTCCAGTTGCCAGGACCACAAACACAAATTCCATCTAGACACCGTTGCCCTAGAGCACACAAAAAACAATACATACCTCGGCCTAAACATCAGCGCCACAGGTAACTTCCACAAAGCTGTGAACGATCTGAGAGACAAGGCAAGAAGGGCCTTCTGTGCCATCAAAATGAACATAAAATTTGACATACCAATTAGGATCTGGCTAAAAATAATTGAATCAGTTATAGAACCCATTGCCCTTTATGGTTGTGAGGTCTGGGGTCCGCTCACCAACCAATAATTCACAAAATGGGACAAACACCAAATTGAGACTGCATGCAGAATTCTGCAAAAACATCCTCCGTGTACAACGTAAAACACCAAATAATGCATGCGTCGTATCGGGTGAATGGTGGCAATTATTGCTGATGAACAAAGGAGTCCGCTCATACTGAACTTGGATCATAAGGTTTATTCATATCACAAGCTTCAGCATAAGTGACAGATGTCATGACATCCGGAGAACGGCGTCCCAGATTGTAATGGCCGTTCTGCCCTTTCTTTGTCTAGCCCCTATTTATAAACAATGCAAAACGATGGGTGGCTCCCTCTTCTGGCCAATCACCAGTCTCCCCTGGGGCGTCACCCTCCAAACGCCACATTTGGCCTAACATAAACAACATTCCATTTCTTCAAGAAAAACATTTAACAAAGGCATAATCCCAATACACGACATTTCCCCCCTTCGAGACGAATTAAAAGTCTCGAAAACAAACAGAATAGGATTATGACAAGTGACAATTTATCTTATTGAGTATCTTTAACATTAAACCAAAAAACATTATTCTCTAGAGTGTATATACCTTTCTATGAAATATGAATAACTGTTTATGGAGTGTGAATACATTACTATGAAATATGAACAAATCTTTATGGAGTGTAAGAGCGAAAAACTGTCCGGCAACCTTCGTTCCAAATCCATCCATCAATCAAGACAGTCAAATTCTCTCACGGTCCCTCTGCCCCAGGCAACCACCTCGGTACTCGATAAACTCATAAACAATGTAAATGCATTTGAAACTATGATGCAATTAAATACACATGTAAGCCCCTGCAAACAAAATCCTATCCAAAAAATATCCACTCTAAGGCTGGTCAACCCATTGGACCCTACAGTGGACCTCTCCCTGCCTAGACTCCCTGTCCCTAAGCATCACCGAAATAAACAAAAACATCTAAGATCCTCACATGTATTCAATAACATCAAACATCATTCTACAAAAATTAATACCTAAGGCTATGACACAAATATGTATTACACATGCAAATATGTCTATATTTCATTGCAGACATTGGAATGTAGTCCACTACACTTCATCTCCCCGTAGTCTCGACTTCCAATGGATTGTTGATGATGGAATCGGAATCTCTCCACACCTTTCTTGTTTCATCTCCTCCAGTCATTGTCCTTTCACATTGTCCCTTCATATTGTCCTTGTTTGAGTATTTCAATCTCCACATGTTCCCCCAAATGCTTCTGGAAGAAAAGGAAAGACCAAACAGTATCTTTTGCAAAACAACACTTTCAAATTGACCATCAATATCAACTAAGAATATAAAAATGATATATAAATGATGTATGAATCACATTAAATGATAGAATAATGAACTAGGATAATTATTCATTCATACACTTCCCCCCTTTGATTCATAAAATCATACCAACATCACCCCAATATAGAAAAAAATTGAAAAATGATCAAAACATCAAAAAGGATATTTATCCATTCAGTTCCACTTGTCCATCTTCATCCAGATCAGGAACAGTCAACACCGGCATCTGAGTGTTGTCTCCAGGCATCACTCTCCAACCTATCTCAATATCATAGCTTTCTCAAAGGTCAGTAACAAATTACAAACCTCACACACAGTGCTATCAAAGCTGCAATTAAAATGTAACCCATCACTGCCCCTACTGGCCTACCTGATCTTGCAACCAAGTCTTCGCTGACTTCCAGCTCCTTCTGATATACCAAATGCATCCCTTATATTCTTCAATGCATCTATAACCCCAGTGATATTATCTGAACTATCTGGAATCAAAGTATAACCAATATTATCAATATGATCTTCCCAAATGTTACACCATACCATGGAAAAAGTCCCCCCTTCTCCCTTAGCTTTATCCTTCAATGATAGGCTTGAAGACTATGACATGCCTCCATGTCTTTTTCATCCTATTTCCAACCCTAGATTTATCTGTGTCCGGTGGTACCCCTCTTTTAATGGTAGAAACCTCATATGGAAGCTTTAACGTTGACATGTAACAACATCCTATCCATCCATAGGGTAAGAATGTATATGCTTTATCACTACAAACCCTCTAAATATCTTTAAAATTCCCAATAGTCACATTGACAGGCAAAAGCTGATCTTTTAACCATCAAAGTCCTGCTGTTCCTACTACCTGGTACATAAAAAGTTACATTATATTTGTCCTCTCTAACCTTATGTTCATGCTTATCCAAAGTCATCATATAATCATCACAATCTGATATTCCCATGAACATTCCCTTTACATCATATGTTTTATTAGAACAAAAACAATTTTTAGCCCTCAATGGTTTCACCTCAAACGCTCCAGGGTTCGCTGTTACCTGAGTTTCCTTCCCATCTAACAAATGCACACAAGTTAATTCACTTAACCCAATACCACCTAATCCTAGGCTTAAACAAATGTTTTGACAACGACATTATTTTATCTGTTACTGACTGTTGCTGATACCACAGTCATGACAACGCATAAGACTGACACACACTTGATAGAGGTCGAGCGACCGTCTCTAAAATGTTTGACTGGAATTCTCAACAGACATGGACCCTCAAGATTCCTCACTGATCTTACAGAATGAATTAACCGCTGGAACCAAAGATTCCTACCTTCCCATCTCTAATTTTCACAACAGAAGAATCAAACTACATGCATATAGTTTCTCTCTTCCCCTAACGAGCGTGTACTGCAGATACCTCTCCCTTGTCTGTCATTAAAATCAAAGACCTCATCCTGTACCTCCATGATTTCACTATTTCAGATGAATCTATATTGACTCTACTACTATCTGCTCTCCTATTTTAACCCTATTCGTACTATCATTGACAGCACTCTCCATCCGTAACATAAACCCCTGAGTCCTTCTTGCTACCCCCTTTAATTTCAGAAAAGTTGTTGTCGGTGTCATACTTCCTACATTTGTTATTGCCATCGTATCATTAATCCCTTCCAAAGTTACCATTAAAGTAGTTGATTTAGTTGATGTATCAACACTCTTAACTATTTATAGTGCGAAAGTTGCCGATATCCTATGTGTATTACCTACTGTTGGAGTGACTACTGTAACATATTCTTCCTGAACTCCTTTGGTGACTGTGAAACTTCAACAGATTTCAAATCTTCCATCATAAGCGTTACTTTATGAATTACATAGCCTTTAACCAATAATTCTTAACCGGAACAAATTCTAATGCTTGCACTAGATAAGTACACATATTCTCCTGACCTTTCTCTCTGTAACATTACGCAACATAAGTGAACAGTCACTCATAACCCTCTTCCAAACTATACCTCCTTTGATTAGGTGCAACAGCTTCTACTCTTGGTCCTGATAACAATACTTCTTCTCCATAATTATCTCTCCATGTGGGAGGAACGTCCCCATCCTAACCCTAAAAAGTATTTTTCCTCTAGAATTGGTGCTGGAGCCATTGGCTCCCTTATAATCAAATGCGATATATTTATGGCTTTAATAACTATCAATGTTGAAAGAGTTAAATTGCTTCTCACTGTTGTTTTAATAGACTGAAGTGTTAATGTCCTTAGTTACTTCATCCATTTTCCCCAAAGCTTTGAAGTCTTTGCTTGTACTTCCATCTATCACCACTAGTGTCAAATGACGTAAATGTAACTTACATTCACTCTCTCTTCCTACTCTAAACCCTGACTTTCAAACTTTTGATTATAAAAATACACCTATAATTACCTTGATCTCCCTACTCTAAAGTGTAAATATAGATACTCAATCACCCTCAATCTTCTCTTATCATTCAGCAACACATACTTTCTCAATGCATCTGCTCCTAACAGATCTAAACTCCTACCATATCTTCCCACTAAACTCTAAAATGTCCTTCACCACTGTTCTCTCTCCCTTACTACTAACTTTGAAACTTAGCTTACTGTCTTAGAGTTCCTTCAACCTAGTTCTCCTAACTTTTTTAATCTAATCTTTTCTCCTAACCTTTAAAAACCTTTTTCCCACTGATTTATTCACAAAATCCCTTTACACCAAATTTTTAGAATATGTGATTGGGAAAGTCCCCACCTGCTTCTGACTTCTTTACACACAGACTTGGCAAACGACTAAACACCTTTTAGCCTAGCCTGAAATCTCTTGGTGTAAGAATGTAACCCAGAATAACAGTCACCCCTTTTAACTTTATTTTCCAGACAGATTGTCTAATAGGCAGTCTAATAGATTATCATCCTTCCTATGATATTATCTTTTTAAGCCAATATGATTCCCAAAAACCCTACTTTTTAAAATCTTCTACCAGACAGCCGTTAGTGTACATCTTATTGTACAATTCAATTTACACCATGCATCTCTTCCCAACACTGCAATAGGTATATGCTCTAATATTAGTATGTCTATTTTAATTTCTCTTTGATTTCTTATAGCATAGCTCAATTGGTTCCCTAAGAGTAATTAACTGTTTTACTACCTCAAATCCCTATCCTAATTAGTTAATTTTACATAGTGAGATGTTTAACCTCTTTAGGCTCAACACAGATAAGTTTCTCCCCTATTCACCATTATTCTCATAGTCCTCTGTTTTTACTTCAATTGTTAGATATTTTCTCTTCTTCTCTAATCGGTGCTACCAGCTGACACCCCCCTTCGTATCTTCTAGGCACTCTAGAATCCTTAGGGTTCACCTGGAGAACAGGTGATCTTGACTGCTCCTTTATCTTCCTTAAAAATGTTCTCTGTTGTTTCCTCCTGGCCCATTGCACTCCCAGGTAAAGTGACCAATCTGTCCATAATTATAACAGTCTTCTGGAGATTGCTGGAAGTGTAGCTGAAATCTTCCTCCTCCTTCTAAGCCTTCTCGTCCTCTTCCTCTCCAATTCTGTGTCTGTCCAGAAACTGTCTGTGGATATGGAACACCTGGTACCCCCCTTGGCTGGTACAATTGCATTTGATATTGTTCAGTTGGAGCTGTAACAGTGATTGTTGATTTGGTTCACTCTGATTCTTCATAACCAAAGCTTCTCTACTCCACCAGTTGTATGATTGAGTTTGAGAGTTTCTTCGTCCTGTTCTTTCTTGCTGTTGACATATCAGGATTCTTCAACAGCTTATATTCTAAGTTCTGTCCTCGAAATATCATCTTCCATCATCTTCTTACTATTGGCCTTTCCTTGACCTCAATGTATTATTCTTCTCCTCCAATTCTTGGGATTATTTTCTCAGCAGGTTTTCTCCTTCTGTATCTTCATCCTCATCTTTCTGAACCTCATTCTTCTCTTAGTTTCCAGACATCTCGGTTTTTCTTCCTTCTGAGTTTTGGATTCATCTTTCTGGTCATTTCTTGCTTGTCCTCTATCTATTATTCATCTTCATCTCTGATGCAACAATCACCCTGCTGGATGATCACTGGAAGCTGAGGATAAACATCCCTAAGCTCTACTTCCTTCTCATAAGGTGGGTGTCTTTTTGCTGAATCCGTATGTGAGAAAGGTGTACTAACTTCTGCCATTAGTTTTCCTGTCGCCTTTTCTTCCTTTAGCATTTTCTCTATACCTTTATCTTATCGCTGGAATCTTTTATCAGTTTTTGTTTGAGAATGAAGGGCAACTTTTGTTTCATTTGCCGGATAACCTAGCAATACTCTTAACCAAAGGATTACCATTTTGTACTATACCAATCGGTGTAATGACTTTTATAGCCTTGCTGTCCTTTCTCCCCATTGTAACAACCCTTTTATATTCCTTTATCGTGAATTATTTTATTTTAGACTATATAGCCTATGGCTTCACCCCTTTAATTATTAATATAACCCAAACAACTTTTTTTTTTTTCTCCCCAAAATCAAATCAACTAAAATATGAATATTAAAAAATTCAATTAAATGTTTTATTCAAAAACCATTTCTAATTAAAATAAAAAATCAATTAAAAAATCAATTAAAAATTATGAATAATTTAAAACCAATTTTTTATTTCTATATCCTAACTTACCCATTTATCAATTAGTGGTGGCTATCTTACCACAACCCATCAAATGCAAGTAGCCAACTTCAGACCACAATTCCCATAACCCCTTGCTCTATAAGCACCTAATTATCTTAAATTTACAGAATAATGTCAGTTCTTGATTCCCAACACAACTCCAATCAACCCCAGTGATGCACATAGCCTCCAAAATGCAATTTTTAATGAAATAGTATTTGCCAAGCCTATGTGAAATTGTCATAACATCAGATATTTTGTAACCAGACCAGTCTCAAACCCTTGACTCGATCCTGTCGCGTCACGTCTTGTCACGTCACGCACACGTTAGCCCCTCCTCTCTCTCTCCTTTGTTCCTCTCATATGACAAAAGAACAAAGACACAGAATAACATTTTAGTAGTTAATGCAATTACTGAGTTATCTCAACCATATTCAACATTCCTTCGTTCACCCATTATTCACTCTAAGACTAAACTCAGAACTAAATAGATCGCTCAAAAACATTTTTATTTTATTTTAATCCGTCATTTAATTTAATTCATTATACTCCGTCAACATATATTTAATGTATAAATTCACTACATCTCAACAAATAGTTTCATGTTCAAACACCAGCCGCTTAAACTATAAGATTCGCGTTAAATCTCTCCTCTTTGTTCCCTCGTCTGTGTCTCCCTGTCTCCCCTGCAGTGTAACAGATGTGTTGTTTAGTAAAATCACGCATGCGTGATACATTCAAAAATACTTTTTCACCGTGGAAGGGAGATTGTTAGATCTCTCCCCAACCCCAAATAGACGGTTAACAGTCCTGCTGTACCTCCGTTTCCCCCTCATAGTCAAACAACATTTAACAGCGCTCACAAAACATAGAACCGAAATTCCACATACAAACATAATTTAAGAGGCTTTATTCCCATCGCAGTGGACCTCTACGGTCACATGTTAGCATGCAGCATATTAGCATTAGCCTGTATGCACCATGTAGCATAAAAACAATGTACCCGACATTGCGTCTTTAATTACTTTTTCCTTTGTCCTAACTTTAGGCTGCCGTGAGTTCTGGATATTTTATGTGAGCGGTCCCCCCCAAGCAGATATCCCGTCGGACAGAAGATGGGCAAGCAACCCCCACTAAATCTACAACCAAACCCCAGTCTAAGACTGACCTGAAACCCATAACGCGTTACCAGGATTTTATGGCCCACCATAGGGGTCGCCCCGTTTGTACCGAGGGCTTATCAAATCCTGCAATGTCCTAACTTGTATACATATCTTGGCCCCGATTGTTCTTGACTTACTATTCAAGCAACACATCTCTATAAACAATCCATAAGCTCTACCCACTTTTGCGCTGTTTTAAAATGTTTATAATGATTAGCCAGACCCCCAGTCATCAGCAATAACGCCACACGAGGCACGGTCGTATGGTACATTTCTCCAGTGTACAATCACATAGCATCCAAACTAACAACCTGTGAGGAAAACTCACCCTTTTCTGGCACTTCAGACCGAAAGTTAGCTTGGCGGCTACGAATGAGCAAAGGAGAGATGCAGACCAGCCCCACGTTGGCGCCATTTGTCGATCGGGTGAATGGTGGCAATTATTGCTGATGAACAAAGGAGTCCGCTCATACTGAACTTGGATCATAAGGTTTATTCATATCACAAGCTTCAGCATAAGTGACAGATGTCATGACATCCGGAGAACGACGCCCCCAGATTGTAATGGCCGTTCTGCCCTTTCTTTGTCTAGCCCCTATTTATAAACAATGCAAAAAGATGGGTGGCTCCCTCTTCTGGCCAATCACCAGTCTCCCCTGGGGCGTCACCCTCCAAACGCCACATTTGGCCTAACATAAACAACATTCCATTTCTTCAAGAAAAACATTTAACAAAGGCATAATCCCAATACACGACACATGCAGAGCAGAATTAGGCCAATACCCGCTAATTATCTAAATCCAGAAAAGAGCCGTTAAATTCTATAACCACTGAAAAGGAAGCGATTCCCAAACCTTCCATAACAAAGCCATCACCTACAGAGAGATGAACTTGGAGAAGAGTCCCCTAAGTAAGCTGGTCCTGGGGCTCTGTTCACAAACACAAACAGACCCCACACAGCCCCAGGATAACAACAACAACAACAACAACAACAACACAATTAGTGTCACACCCTGGCTCTGGGACTCTATATGTTGAGCCAGGGTGTGTTCATTCTATGTGTTCTGTTTCTATGTTGGGTGTTTCTAGTTCGTCATTTTCTATGTTTGACTGAGTGACTCCCAATCAGAGGCAACGAGTGTCAGCTGTGTGCTGGTTGTCTCTGATTGGGAGCCATATTTAACTGTCTGTGTTTCACTTTGTGTTTGTGGGTTTTTGTTCCTTGTCGGTCTTTGTCACCGTGGACTTCACTCGAGTCGTTTATTGTTTTGTGTATTGTATAGGTTATCTCTAAAGATAATAAAGATCACCATGTTCAGATTGCAACACGCTGCGTATTGGTCTACTTCTCGTCAAGACGATCGTGACAGAAAAACCCACCATACCAGGACCAGCAGCGTGTCCAGGAGCAGGCAGCCTGGGTCATGGGAGGAGATATTAGACGGGAAAGGGTCCTGGACCTGGGAGGGAGATCCTGGCCGGGATGGATCGCCGGCCATGGAGTGAGACGGTGGAGAGGCGACGGAGAGATGAGCAGCGGCGTCAGCAGGGTCAACGTCGGACAGGCGAGAGGCAACCCCAAAAATTTTTTAGGGGGCACACGGCAGGGAACGACCACGAGGGAGCAGGAGGTAGTGTTGCAGAGGATGGAGCATTTGGAGGCGATAAGGGAAAGGGTGAGAAATGAGGCACGGCGAGAGAACTCGGTAGGCAGCTGAGGGAGCGGGGGTTATGACGAAACCCAGTCCCGCTCCTCACACCAAGCAAGTGGTGTGCGTCACCAGTCCGGTCCGCCCGTTCCTGCTTCCGCACTAAGTGTAAGGTGCATCGCCGCCAGCCCAGCCCGGCATGTTCCTGCCCCTCGCACCAAGCCTACGGTGTCGTCGCCAGCCCGCCCGGCCTGTTCCTGCCACTGCACCAAGCCTACGGTGTGCGTCACCAGCCCAGTCCGGCCTGTCCCTGCTCCACGCACCAAGCCTACGGTGTGCGTCGCCAGCCCAAGCCCGGCCTGTTCCTGCTCCACGCACCAAGCCTACGGTGTGCGTCGCCAGCCCAGTCCGGCCAGTTGCTGCTCCACGCACCAAGCCCTACGGTGTGCGTCGCCAGCCCAGCCCGGCCTGTCCCTGCTCCACGCACCAAGCCTCACGGGGTGCGTCGCCAGCCCGGCCCGGCCTGTCCCTGCTCCACGCACCAAGCCTACGGGGCGTCGCTCAGCCCGGCCCGGCCTGTCCCTGCTCCACGCACCAAGTCTACGGTGCGCGTCGCCAGCCCGAATCCGGCCTGTTCCTGCCACTCGCACCAAGTCTACGGTGCGGTCGCCAGCCGGCCCGGCCCGTTCCTGCCACTCGCACCGCCAGGGGTGCGAGTCGTCAGTCCGGCACAACCCGTGCCTGGGTCATCGGTGCCAATTCAGGTACCGCTCAACTGCTCCACTAAGGAGCTGAAGCCTACCGCTCCTGCTACGTCAGTCCAGCTCCAGCCAGCGGGGCCAGACCGGACCAGGGCGCTATGGGGGTTTGTTGGAGGGTGGTGGGCAAGCCTGGAGCCGGAGCCGCCGAGGAGGAATGCCCACCCAGCCTCCCCTGTTTTGCTCGTATTTGGCGCGGTGCCAGTCCGCGCCTTTAGGGGTTACTGTCACACCCTGGCTCTGGGACTCTATATGTTGAGCCAGGGTGTGTTCATTCTATGTGTTCTGTTTCTATGTTGGGTGTTTCTAGTTCGTCATTTTCTATGTTTGACTGAGTGACTCCCAATCAGAGGCAACAGTGTCAGCTGTGTGCTGGTTGTCTCTGATTGGGAGCCATATTTAACTGTCTGTGTTTCACTTTGTGTTTGTGGGTTTTGTTCCTTGTCGGTCTTTGTCACCGTGGACTTCACAGGTCGTTTATTGTTTTGTGTATTGTATAGGTTATCTCTAAAGATAATAAAGATCACCATGTTCAGTGCAACACGCTGCGTATTGGTCTACTTCTCGTCAAGACGATCGTGACAGAAAAACCCACCATACCAGGACCAAGCAGCGTGTCCAGGAGCAGGCAGCCTGGTCATGGGAGGAGATATTAGACGGGAAAGGGTCCTGGACCTGGGAGGAGATCCTGGCCGGGATGGATCGCCGCCATGGAGTGAGACGGTGGAGAGGCGACGGAGAGAGGAGCAGCGGCGTCAGCAGGGTCAACGTCGGACAGGCGAGAGGCAACCCCAAAAATTTTTTAGGGGGGCACACTGGCAGGGACGACGAGGAGCAGGAGGTAGTGTTGCAGAGGATGGAGCATTTGGAGGCGATAAGGGAAAGGGGGTGAGAAATGAGGCACGGCGAGAGGAACTCGGTAGGCAGCTGAGGGAGCGGGGGGTTATGCGAAACCCAGTCCCGCTCCTCACACCAAGCAAGTGGTGTGCGTCACCAGTCCGGTCCGGCCCGTTCCTGCTTCCCGCACTAAGTGTAAGGTGCACGCGCCAGCCCAGCCCGGCATGTTCCTGCCCCTCGCACCAAGCCTACGGTGTGCGTCGCCAGCCCGGCCCGGCCTGTTCCTGCCACTCGCACCAAGCCTCGGTGTGCGTCGCCAGCCCAGTCCGGCCTGTCCCTGCTCCACGCACCAAGCCTACGGTGTGCGTCGCCAGCCCAGCCCGGCCTGTTCCTGCTCCACGCACCAAGCCTACGGTGTGCGTCGCCAGCCCAGTCCGGCCAGTTGCTGCTCCACGCACCAAGCCTACGGTGTGCGTCGCCAGCCCAGCCCGGCCTGTCCCTGCTCCACGCACCAATTCTACGGGGTGCGTCGCCAGCCCGGCCCGGCCTGTCCCTGCTCCATGCACCAAGCCTACGGGGTGCGTCTCGCCAGCCCGGCCCGGCCTGTCCCTGCTCCACCACCAAGTCTGTGCGCGTCGCCGCCAGTCCCGGCCTGTTCCTGCCACTCGCACCAAGTCTACGGTGCTGCTCGCCAGCCCGCCCGGCCCGTTCCTGCCACTCGCCGCATCCAAGCCAGGGTGCGAGTCGGTCAATCGGCACAACCGCGTGCCTGAGTCATCGGTGCCAATTCAGGTACCGCCTCAACTGCTCCACTAAAGAGCTGAAGCCTACCGCTCCTGCTACGTCCAGTCCAGCTCCAGCCAACGGGCCAGACCGACCAGGGCCTATGGGGGTTTGTTGGAGGGTGGTGGGCAAGCCTCCGGGCCGAGCCGCCGCCGAGGAGCAATGCCCACCCAGCCCTCCCCCTGTTTTGCTCGTATTTAGCGCGGTCGCAGTCCGCGCCTTTGGGTACTGTCACACCCCCTGGCTCTGGGACTCTATATGTTGAGCCAGGTGTGTTCATTCTATGTGTTCTGTTTCTATGTTGGGTGTTTCTAGTTCGTCATTTTCTATGTTTGACTGAGTGACTCCCAATCAGAGGCAACTGAGTGTCAGCTGTGTGCTGGTTGTCTCTGATTGGGAGCCATATTTAACTGTCTGTGTTTCACTTTGTGTTTGTGGGTTTTTGTTCCTTGTCGGTCTTTGTCACCGTGGACTTCACAAGTCGTTTATTGTTTTGTGTATTGTATAGGTTATCTCTAAAGATAATAAAGATCACCATGTTCGTGCAACACGCTGCGTATTGGTCTACTTCTCGTCAAGACGATCGTGACAATTAGACCCAACCAAATCATGAGAAAACAAAAAGAGAATTACTTGACACATTGGAAAGAACAAACAAAAAAACAGAGCAAACTAGAATGCTATTTGGCCCTAAACAGAGAGTACACAGTGGCAGAATACCTGAACACTGTGACTGACCCAAACTTAAGGAAAGCTTTGACTATGTACAGACTCTGTGAGCATAGCCTTGCTATTGAGAAAGGCCGCCGTAGGCAGACCTGGCTCTCAAGAGAAGACAGGCTATGTGCACACTGCCCACAAAATGAGGTGGAAACTGAGCTGCACTTCTTAACCTCCTGCCAAATGTATGACCATATTAGAGACACATATTTCCCTCAGATTACAGCGATCCACAAAGAATTTGAAAACAAACCCAATTTTGATAAACCCTTATCTACTGGGTGAAAAACCACAGTGTGCAATCACAGCTGCAAGATTTGTGATCTGTTGCCACAAGAAAAGGGAAACCAGTGGAGAACAAACACCATTGTAAAAACAACCCATATTTATGTTTATTTATTTTCCCATTTGTACTTTAACTCTTTGCACATTGTTACAACACTGTACATATACATAATATGACATTTGAAATGTCTTTATTCTTTTGAAACTTCTGAGTGTAATGTTTACTGTTAATATTTATAGTTTATTTCACTTTTGTTTACTATCTACTTCACTTGCTTTGGCAATGTTATCATACGTTTTCCCATGCCAATAAAGCCCTTAAATTGAATTGAATTGAATTGAATTGAGAGAGAGAGAGAAAGAGAGAGCGAGAGAAAGAAAGAGAGATAGAGAGAGAATTATACAGATATAGAGATGTTATTAAGTCTCGATCTGATCTCAGTAGACCTGTGTGAGTGTGTGTGTGAGTATAAAGAGAGAGAGAGAGAGAGAGAGAGAGAGAGAGAGAGAGAGAGAGAGAGAGAGAGAGAGAGAGAGAGGAGAGAGAGAGAGAGAGGCGCGAGAGAGAGAGAGAGAGAGAGAGAGAGAGAGAGAGAGAGAGAGAGAGAGAGAGAGAGAGAGAGAGAGAGAGAGAAGAGAGAGAGAGGCGAGAGAGAGAGAGAGAGAGAGAGAGACACAGGGGTATTCTCATATGTACATGGTGTATTTATAACTACTAGCTTGAGGCCAGTCTGTTAAATAATACATTGGCTGGGTGGATTGGGCTGCTCTCTTATTAAGCCGTAGTATGTGTGTGTGTGTTTGTGTGTGTGTGTTTGTGTGTGTGTGTGTGTTTCTCTGTGTGTGTGTGCATAGTACTCACCTCTACTGACAATAATAGTCATCATCATATTAATGATATCACTCTACTGCAACACAGATAGTAATATCAATTATCATAACCATATTCACACTCACATATCAATACTCACCCACCAATCTCTGTCATTAGAAGTACCTTTAAAACCTAAGCTTCCTTTTCTTCTTAATGCTGCGCCCACCCCGGGTGGTCTGGGTCAAGAGTGTGTGTGTGTGTGTGAGTGTACAGTATGTGTTCTCAATGTGTGTGTGTGTGTGTTTTATTGCATGTGTACTTTTTATCATGTGTGTGTGTGTGTGTTTAAAAGCAAAACATATTTTTGAAGTCTTCCCTATTCCCGCTACCAAACTTCCAGAAGCCTCCTTTAATTAAACCTTGGATTTCCCAGCTGCATCGTATCCCCTCTTCTCCTCATCCCTTGTTTCTTCTCTTCCGTCCACCCTCTCCTTCCCTCTGTTGATATCCCTCCCTTCTGGCAGAGTGCAACTAATGAAAAGGAGAAATAGATTATATATATTTTCAGAAAAAAGAGCCTGGGGTTGTATTTCTTTACCTCTGTACATCTAACACACACACACCACACATCCTCCCCCGCACCCCCCCCACACACACCCCCCCCGCACACACCTACACACACTCATTCCCATCTTTATTTTCTTTGAAGTATCCTCACTCTTCGTTGCATAAACTGTGCTCATTTAAAGAGGCCGGGGACACTACTGGAGTTTAGGATGATACTATACGCCCTCTCTCTCCCCCTTCTCCTTCTCTCTCTCTCTCTCTCTCTCTCTCTCTCTCTCTCTCTCTCTCTCTCTCTCTCTCTCTCTCTCATCTCTCTCTCATCCTTCAATGAAGTTTTACAGCAACAGAAGGCCAATTTGTCCCTGTGGACAGTGCCACTGTATCAAATTG